>NW_024962263.1:29357940-29529678 GCF_019238085.1 Lagopus leucura
TATATATATATATATATATATATATATATATATATATATATATATATTACAAACTTCAATTCTCAGCTGAAATAGTAGAGTTATATTTAATTATTTTCATGAATTCCTATGAAGAAAACCTTTTTCACAATTTTGGCACTTTACTTGTTTAACCTTCAATAGATGGACACACATCACAATTTAAAAGTTTTGTACATATCACAGCTCGCTGTAGCAAAGCAGATTGACTACAGCTAGTTTCTTCCTCCTGTAAAACCTATCCCTCCCCTCTCCCTGCAAAGCAGCAGGAGCCTGCCGGTGCAACTGTTACCAGAAACAAATCTTGTGGCCTGAAATGCTACTTTCTTTAGAGTTTTTGTTTCCTATGACAGCTCAACTTCAATTGCAGGCACTCCATCAAATACACCGCATATATGGTTTATGTGATCTTTTCTGGGGGAATCAGTGCAAAAGAAAAAAAACATGCTTATGTTCTGAGCTGTCACCTGTTTGCCTGTTCCTTAGATTAATCAGGTCTCAGGCATTTCTTTTGTGGCTTACTGGTTATATACAGGAAAATTTTTACACACAGGAATTGAGAGTGAACAAGAGTCAGAAATCAATCCATGCACATTTATCACAAGGATACTGAAATCTCCTAAAAGAAAAAGAACAAAAACCCAGTATTTACAACTTCCGCAATATCAAAGAGTGCTACAGGTAAAGCATCTGCAAGTATACTCTACTATCCCATGCTTTAAGCTCAGCAGACTGTATTTATATGCATATTTTATCATGTTCATATCTTGTAGCCTTACTCAAAGGTTTAAGTTACTATATCATTAGCTAACCTGTTTGCCTAAAACAAGTATAAAAGACAGTTTGCATATTTACAACTGCTCCGAGATGAATTCACTGGCACTAGCTGTATAATCTTCTTTTGGCAAGGATAAACTTGCTGCATTAATGGATCAGCCAGTGCTTAATGTGTGAGGGGAAAAAAAAAAAAGAAAAACAAGTGTGAAGAATGACACTTGTGCACTCAGCAGAAGCTTCTAGTTCTGTTGGCACCTCGCTGGCAGTTGCACCAGCATTCACCAAAATTGTTCTATGCTTCTGCGAAACCAACCCATCACACCTCACAGGAAAATGCCAGACATCTGACCACCTGCTGGAATAATTACCTTTATCCCACAAGTTGCTGAAGCCTAGAAGACAGCTAATCAGAGAGAAGTTGCCATACAACACTCTAGTACTTTTTTCTACATGCTTGTTCTTGGGCAGTATCCACAGTATTAGCTAGAGGAGCAAAGGTCATCATGGGCCAGCTGGGGCTACTGTTCTGAGAAGGTTAAAAAAACAAACCCCAGCACACACACACAGAAAAAAACCACAAAGGAAAAAAAAGGAACAAACAAAGAAATGGAAGTAAAACCACACTTAGTTTCACAACTCTGCTTTGTTTCTAATTGATGCTAGTCCTGAGTTTCCCTTATTGTTGCAATATAAAACAAACCTACAGCAACTAAAAGAAACAAACCCTCACCATCCTCAGCCTTCCCCCAGCATTTCTTTTGCATGAGGTCCAAATAATGGAATTCAGGCTATGGAATGAACAAGAAACTTCAGAGCTCCATGGCTCTTTTAAAAGACAAATTGTCATAACAGGGCTTTTTTTTTTTTTTTTTTTGTAATAATAGAAGAAATTAAGTAAGCTGATTTTACTTAGGGAACTATTATAAAGATAATCAGAACACAGACTGGCCTTTATGAAATGAATAAGCTTAGCAATACATTCAAAATACTCCTTGGAGCTCATCTGTGTCCTCCAGGCAGGCTACAATGCCAACACAGGATGCTGGCATTCAAGCTGGTGACCTTAACACTATTATAAGCTGCAGATTTATAACACATAAAAGGACTGTTTTGATGAATCTCTGCAGTATTTAAGTGTGAGATTCTCAATGAAGAGCTACAGCTGTACCATGGTGCTCTTAAAAGTATTGTGGATGAGGAAAAAGAACAACTGGAGTGGGGTTGCAGAATTTTTCACAGAAATAATGGGGAAGTAATTTGGTATCTTTTAAGTTCAAAGATAAAAATGTATAAATACTTCCCATAGAATTACTTATCCCTTAGACATGATGCTCAATAAAGGACTATAAAGTACCTTCCAAAGGTGAACTTAAACCAAAATTCTTAAGTCTACAAGATGTGGAAAAAAACTGATGGTTATTATAGCATTGTATGATTTTTCCCTTCCTCTACAGCTCTTCTGTATTCTGCCAAGTATAAATTACCTTCTTTTCCTTTACAAATTTCTGTTGACTAACATATTCTTATGTTCATTTCACAGGTACCAAATTCCTGTATTCAAGGATGAAGTTACAAATGTGAAGCAGCTGTTTAAAGCTTATATTAGCTTATCAATTTAGTTTAGTTTTTACAAGTTGAAATCATTGAAGAATGCTGAATTACAAAAGTTGTCCAAAAAGCAAATCGTGCCAAACTGTGTTTGCTGATAATCCCCTTCACTTCCCTTTGAAGTATTTTCCACACTAGCAATGAACACTTCAAGCTATCATCCAAAGCAATCATCCAAAATTCACAGAAAGATCTTGTTCTGACTTGAAGAGAGGTTCAATATATCAAACAGTAAAATATAAGGACCTGTGCTAATGAATGAATGGATTCAACTTCCTCAGCCAACATCAGATGCCACAGATTCACAGATGTTTTCTTCCTTGGGCTACACAGCTTACACAGTACTGGTGTACTGAACTTTCCATTCCAACCTATCAAAATGCTAAAAAGCCAAACTTCAGTATGACAGCAATGAGCACAGACTATCTGGGCATTTTCAACTTACTACATGCTGATTTTCTTCCTTTTTTTTTTTTTTTTTTTAATTGAAAATTAAAATCACTAAAATCTAAAGTATGTTTCATAGAATGGCTTGGAAGGGCACTTTCAAGACCATCTTGTCCAATCCTCTGCCACAGGCAGGAACATTTTTCCACAACATGGAGACATGGAGTCACCCAAAGCCCCATCCAATCTGATTCAGAACACTTCCAATGATGGGGCAACCACAACTTCTCTAAGCATCCGGTTCCAGTACACCATCATGAAAATGTTCTTTCCTATATCCAATCCAAATCTACCCTCTTTCAATCTGAAATAATTACTCCCTGTCCTGCCATTACAGGTCACGGTAAATAGCATTTCTTCATCTTTCTTATAAGCCTCCTTTAAAGCACTGAAAGGCCACAATGAGATCTCCTCAAAGCCTTTTCTTCTCCAGGCTGAATTACCCCAAATCTCTCTGCCTTTTTTCAGATGATTGCTTTCCGAGGCCCCTGATAATTTTCATGGCCTTTCTCTGGACCTGCTCCAATAGGTCAGTATCTTTCTTGTACTTGTGGATGCCAGAGCTGGATAGAAGACTTCAGGTGGGGACTCTGGACAAGCAGATCCTTTCCAAAGAGCTTAACTGACTGCACATGTATCAAGTGGGTGATTCTCTTTGCTTGTACTAATCACTAACTGAAGAGTTCTTCATAACTCCGTTAGAGCAAGAAAAGATTTTGTTTGTTTTCTTTTCCTAAAAAGAAGAAAGTTGTCTGAAGAAGTCATGAGTTAAGTCTGATTCTTAAGCTGTGCTACATGGCTCAGGAGAACTGCCTTCAAGTTAGAAAGCAACAAAACAGTCATACACAAACACCTGTTGAATACTTTCAATCCCATTAAAAAAAAAAAGCTTGTAATCATCTGGACTAAAATTGCCAGTGGATCAAAAGATTAATATTCTATGACTGGCAAAGAAAGGGTAGAATATAGGCAGCTTGCCCATTCAAGTACTTCTGGAAACAATCCTAGTAACCCATTAGCATTCCGATCTTTCCCTGCCTGCTACACCACCTGATCCTTCTAGTAAACAATGTATAATGTCCTGATAACAGTGTCATTACATTATCTACTACATATATTCAGCAGACATCCATACATGTTTCAATGCAGATCATGCCTTCACCCAAAGTCCTTACTCATTGAGATTACCTTAAGTTTCCTCCATTGCTTCATTTGTCATGTTCTGAGAAGTCAGCTCATAATTAAATGGATGTACTTTATTCAAAACTTCTCAGAAAATTCCAAGTGACTGTTAACAATCCTCAATTAAGAGACAGCAAGATTAGCATTATCAGTGGCTGACTCCACAACTTCACTGGAGCTGGTTTAGGAAGTTCACAAGATCTACAGAACTGAAGAACATAAAAACCGATTCTTCTCTAAGAAATTCAAGGTGTGTCTGAAGAGTTGACAGTTTACTGAGAAATATAGAAAAAATGGCCACATTTTCAGAGTGTAAGAGGCCCAGCAGTATGGGTTGCTTTTTTTCTAACTTATTTTTGTAGAGAAGTATAAATAACATTAGAATTAAATACAAGATCGAAGAAGGAAAGGATGCTCAGTAGCATCTGCTCCACAGAAAAGATCTTTCAAGCAATTTATATATAATACGTATATAAAAAACAACCATCTCACTCTGCTAAGAAATTTTCACTAAAATTTAAATCAAATATTCGTGAGTCCTTACCACTTTCTTAAGGTCCATTTCCTTTAACACCATAAACTATTGTAATTAATATTGCTTATACAAAAGGTTTTAGTTTTTGTTGTGTTTTTAAAAGGAAAGGGTTTTTTGAACTCTGAATCCCAGTTATGACTTCTGCCATGCCTAGTTTCCATGGCATTTTTCTAAACACTTCATAATGGATTACATGAATTTTGTGGCTGCACAATGTAAAATAAATGTAGCTATTTAGGAAAAAAAATACTAAGATTTTTAATATAAATATGTGCTATATATACCAGTAACATTCCATCAACTCTCTATATAAAGCTTTCTTGTTTTGTTTTTTTTTTTTTTTTTTGTTCTTTTGCAACTGTTTTTGCTCACACATGAAAAAAAATCAAGTGAATAGTTTTAAGATTTGATTGCAGTAAGTCTTACACTTTTAACTGAAGCTTTACCTTAAAATGAGATATATATAAGAAGCAGTTGGAACTTCTCAGTGTGCATTATTTGTGCTAAATCCAAAGCAACTGCAATCTCTGTATCCCTCTAGCTGTTCCTCAGACTTTTTCACTAGTCTTCTCTGAATCTAATGTCAAGCAGCAATTATGGCATTCTGCTGAATATCATTCTTCCACTTCATCATATGTCAGTATCAGAACATGACCTGCAGTTACATCATTTAAGTTCTCCAAAGAGTCCAGTTAAAAGCAAAGAAGAGCTCCATATGGACCAATTTATTTTGCTGAGCAGGCAATTATTAAACAGTCAACTGAAGCATCTGAGAAAAAAAGATAAACCTATCCTTGCTCCTAAAGCCCAGCTCACCCTGGACACCTGCATACTGCACAGCAGTGACAACATGCCATCTCACAACAAGATTTTCTTTCAATACTGGACATTGGAGTTAATTTTTTTTTTTTTTTTTTTATTTCACACTATGCTTGTTTGTATATATTTATTTTCAAAAACACAGGCCTACATTATTTTTGTTCAAAGTTTCTTTTAACTTTCACACAGATCTTTCACTACCCTCTCGTTAGTAGAATACTCCAGGAAATTGAGGTACAGCTACCATTCTGGCCTGTTTTACTTGATGCAGAGGCACATTGCCAAGAAGCTCCCTGTATGAAGCTTCCAGATGTAACCACTCAGAAATATGACTGACAGATGCTGATTTAAAACACATTCTTAAAACCACACTGTCCAATGACATTAGAGGATGTCAACATAAAACAGCCCAATTCCACTAAGTTGCAACAGAACTTTTGTTTATGCATTTGTGTTCACACATCTCTAGTCAAAGGCCAAATTAAAATTTTCTCCCCCTTTTAGATTATCCTTAAAATCTACGCAGTGAGACACAGCAACATCTTCTAAACTTTGCTGGTCCCTAAACATAGTAGCATGAATTTCTTTAAGGTGTTTGTGGAAACAATTCAGTCAGAAGCACATAACTCTAAGAGCTCTCAAATATCCTTGGCACAATTGCATCAGTAAATAAAAATCACAAATCTATCTCAAAATACCATGAACATCTACACTGATTGTTTAAACACTACTGACTTGGTTATCTGCAACAATCTGCTTTACTGCTCTTTTACAAACTGCCTGAAACAAGCTTACTCATGCATGAGAGATGAGCAGCGCACCTTACAGGCGGACTCCACTCCTGAAACATTCCTGGGATTGAGCTCCAAACTAAAGAAAAAAAAAACAGCTTTGGTGGACTTTCTCTATGGGCCGCCCTTTGCCCCATCTTAATTCGCTTTTCCATTAGTTGTGTTGAAAAAATATTGCAGTTTTTTTCTTTGTGTGTCAGGCCTTCTCATGCCAAACTAGTGAAGCTACTGAATAATTATTTTTTCTTTAAAAATTAAAAACGATTGTCTACCAACTTACTTCCCCAGACAGGAATATCTTTGCTTTCTGCTTTCATCACAATGGAGGCAAAGGTCATAGTTACTGGAATGGCATCAAAGTAAGAAGAATGGGGAGCCACAGTTAATATTGCTGCTTCTGCCGGCAACGCTCGTCTGCCTTTTACATTTATCCAGTGGAATCCACCAGCAAGCCACATCATTCTCATGATAGCTTTCAGCAAAACATCCACCACCCTGAAAAGAGTTCAAATAACAGTTACACTTCTACAGGGATACTCTAAAATGATGAAAAAGCATTATATAAGAACTATTAGCATGACAAAATACAGACACAGCTTACATACTAACACTGTGATTTTCTTTCTGTGTAAGCTTAATAGCACTTTCAAGGTAAGCTACCGCTCCATTTCATTTCATTCCTGAATATTAATATTTTCAAATCATAATAATGTTCACATTTATTTTTTCATTAAATTAATTTTTATTTGGGCTGAGCCTGTTGAATTGCTTATATACAATATCTAATAATGCTTTCCAGTAATACCAAAAAGTCCCTATAAACTGATCCCACACACACAGAAAAATACTATTAAAACACTGCTTAGAATGCATCAAACCCCATTCCTGGATTCAAGTTTACCCAAAAGCCACTGCAGCAGCAAAGGGCAGAGATTCTTAAACAGGGGGATGCACACAGGACGTACCTGGGAGCTCTGAAAATATTTCACTTTCTTCCCTCTATCTCTTAAAGTGTATTCTTTACTGCTAGACAGTCATGAAAAGAGAAGCATTCACTTTGAACCAACAGGGTGCAAAGCCTAACCTCCACAGATTATTATCGTCACGTGGATAAAGGTTGAAAATAACTGTATGCAAGACTGAAGGCAGTCCATTATTCCTTCAGTCATATGCTGAATTCACTCCAAATTAAATGTAAAGTGACATGCCTCTGCAGTTCTCAGCCTGCTTACCTCCTGTGATGCAAAAAGCAATCAACTTCCCTCACTCTAGTGCCAGCTCATACATTTAATGTTTTTTACAGAAGAAGTGGTACACCACTCCTCCCTTGCTTCTTAAGCTGCAGTTTTCATGGATGGGTGACCACCACCTTACATTGTACCTTAATTAGCATTCCAATATCAACACAAGCACAGCCTTATTAATGAGCACCAAAGCATAGGGCAAGCCCTCAGAGAATCAACAGAAGTTCTGTCAATTCGTTACAGAGAAGGAAACAATGGAGTGAAACAGTTTAAAATAACAGAATATGAAACCTGGGCACATTTCATAGTGTCAATCTTCTTAACATTATGGAAGTAATTGAAACTGAAGGATACCACAACGAAGCTTCATTCTACATCCTCTATAATAGTAAGAGGCAAACAATTAGCTATCTTCCTCCTGTAATTCTTGAGCCATTTGGTAAATCAAACATTTTTGGGGTATTCTGTTAGGTATTTTTTGTCTCCTAACTTAAGAAAATATGTAAATGTTTGTATTTTTATTTTGAAAAGGAAAGCAGGTCCGTGGTACCTGCACTACATCAGTATTGTGCTACATCAGTTACTCACTTTCGCCACCAGGAGAGGGGCTTTTCAAGCTCTTGCTCATCACATCCCATTGAAGCAATGAATGCAAAAGGCCAGGCCAGCAACATCATAAAAGCAGCAAAGAAGAGTCGGATAGGAAATAGAGTCAAGGTCATGAAGGCAATCTGGAAAAACCAGAACAAATGAGTTAATCTAACACAATTTTAGACTGCAAGAAACAGTAGTTCCTATAAACTGCATTTTTAAATAGCAAATACCTAGCATTGAAAAACAGCAGAACGTGCTTCAAACCCAATCAAACAATTGTAATGTATATGTGCAACGATTTTGTATTTGCAGATCTAAATTAGTTGAAACACAGTCACTGTCTTAAAAAACTACCAGTCAGCTTTCTGCACTTCTTCAGAGCCAGTGTTTGTTAGCTGCTACATCCGCATCTTTTTTCTTCTCTGCAGCATCATATAAAGTAAATATTTAGCATGGGTGCATTGTAAATCTGACTGAATTGTTGTGGAGTCAGCCCATCAGAGCAGTGATGTGCACTTCTTCAGCAAGGTGCACTCACATGGCAATACAATCCAACCTGGAAAACTTTTCCAGGATGGGGCAGATATCAGCTCCTCTGTAGGATATTCTTGTAACCAGAAACTATTGGGAATGCTGTACAGAAACGCCCCTAAATAAACATCCAAATACACATGCAAATGTCTGCTCCAGATCAGTGTTAATAGGCATAAACCCCGGAGAAAGCAGAGATTTTGAACAAGTTGTCTTCTTCCAGAAGCCACAATGAACCCAGTTGCTTCTACACCTCCTCTCACCACTCCAGTTATCAGAGAGTCCAATCCCAACCATCTAGTCCTCTGCCTTCAACTTCAGTGCAAAAGATATTGTGTTGGAACTTCTCCCATATTCTTTTGTAGAATTCTCCCAAATGTAGGGCCTGGCCTTTCTTAAGCTGTCTGGAACCACCTTACAGAAAGCACAGCTCAACAACCATTTACGTAATGATCGACCTGTTAGAAGAAACAGTTGCAGGTGCCAAAAATCCCATCCTTCTCAAAGGACAGAATAAAAGCAAGTGGAGGTTACGGCTTCAAATGACTGGCTAGGGGAAAGAGTGAAATCATAAACTGATGGCTGACTGGGGTAGCACTAATGCTCCTCTAGCTACACAGAGGAAGCTAGCAGAAGATGGATAAGATGCTATGAAATGATAGAGGCAACAAGTGAAGAAAGAATTCCAAAGGAAATAAGGTATACATTCACAGGTGACTCAGATGTCATAGAAAAGTACTTCTCAGTATCATAATAGCTCAGCAAGGCTGAGAAATGAGGCATGAGGTACTATCTCATATCGTGTTTAATCTCATGCATGTTGTGGAAAGCATCATTCATATTCTTCTCTTCTTCCATGATGCAGATCCAGTCACCATGGAGCTCAGTTTTCCACTGACCAGTTCACACTTCTTCTCACTTCCCAGAACAGCTCACTAAACTCCACAGCTGCCCAAAAGCTAGGTCTAGGGTAGATGTAGGGAACACACGGCAGAAAAAAAACAACCCTGAGCTCCCTGTTTCCTAGGTAGCCCACTCATTTTAGCTAGATTTTACAATAATGGTTTGGACTGGCACCATCATCTCATAACTCAAAACAAGATTCCAGTTTCAAGGTGAATTGCTTCAGCTTGCCGCATCAGAAAAACATTTTTTTCCCCTTGGATACAATATTTTCCTCAAATAAAACAGTTTAACTTCCTTAAGTAGCAGTAGTCAGAACAGCCCACAGACAAGACCACCACTTCTGGTAGCAGTGAGCAATTAAGTCACCTCAGCTGTTTAATAAAGCTTCACTCAGACTGTGGGGAAAGAGGGAAGAAATAGATGAGCGCAAAGAAACATAAGAGTTCTAGCAGCTGCATGAGAAGAAAAAATGACAAGCAAGATCTGAATTTGCAAATGAGGTTGGATGAGGAGAATGAGAAACACAGACACAAGTATTGATTTGAAGCAATAATAAGAAAAAAAAAACTAGAGACAATCAAGGGTTCAAACAGTTCAGGAGACTCAAGAAAACTCAGAAAATAGGGGAGTATTTATCTGCAAACTGAAGAAAAGAGAGCAGCTGCCTCCCAGGTTCCTCAGAAGGAAAGGACCAGCTGTGGAGGAAAAAAATAAAGAGGAAAATGCAGGTGAGGACACAGTTCCCTGAGATTCATGCACTCTCCCTCCCACTCCTCCAAGTCTCCTTCTCTGGTTAGTTACAAAAGGGCAGTTGACTGACTGGGAGTGACCTGTACAGTCAATTGTATGTGCACAGCATCTTTTGTATCATGTTCACTTCAGAGCCACACAGCAGAAGAGAAACGGCTGCTGCATCCACAAGATCTTGAACGATGTCATAAATGTGTAGAAAAGGTCTCTTGGTCTTCTGTGTCTGGAGAGAGCAGTGCTGGATAGAGCAAGCAAACAAGCAGCAGTTCCACATACCCACTGTGACCCCTGCTCTCTTCTTTTTTTTTTTTTTTTTAAGCAGGTGGCAGTGAAATACCTGTCAGCATAAGAAGTTTGCTAGGAGAGAGAAGGACTACATTCAGCCCCTGAAGAAGGTTTGGAATCAGGAAGGACACAAGCATTTGCAAAACAGTTCAGAGTGCATTCAGACATCCTCCTGAGTAAGAAAGCTTCAGTCCCCTAAAACCTGGGAAGATCCCGTCCCTGCTGGTTGTTACCAGAGATCAAATGAAGGAGACATGCTGCGCTCCTGGTCCGGCCTTGTACAGGTGTCTTAGTTTCAGAGTGTCTGGTCTTAGACAGTGATCATTACTTCTACATATTCAGTACACTCAGCCACACAGACATATTTGTTATTAATATTATGAATTCTTGTAAATATCATTCATACGTACCTAAAAAACACAGATATTTACATTTTAAAGAAAACTCAAGATCCATTTGGATCTTTACCTTAGGGGGTGCAGCTCATGACCAATTTTCTTCTTTGACTACAGCTCAATTAATGTCTTTTATTCTGAAGGATTCTAGTTAGTTTTTAACAAGTTGAGAGGTATGCTGTGGGAGTCCCACGGGCAACAGAAAGGAAGAGGATAGCCTTAAAGCTGGTAGAAGAAGGCTGCCTGAGAAGGTCACAAAGATCTAGTTTGTCTCCAGGTAAGTCTCTTAGACTAAAAAGGTATCATGTGTTCCTTGTTCAGAAGCCCCACATTCTGATTTGAGTAAGAATTTAAAATGAAGGTATCAGATACAAACTTAGATCCTTTGTAAGTTCTCTACACCATCAGGTCCTACATATCTAAGCACCGAGCCTGAGAATCAGAGTAAACTTCCTTTTTGTGATTGTCTCAGTTTCCCGTCTCTTGAATGTCAACATCATACCTCTCATTAAAAAGTTGAAAGAGATGCATCTTTGAAATTAACAATACAGTGGGAATCATTAAGTAGCTTATTCACAAAAAAAAAATTCCACGAATTACTACAAAGCCAAAGGAAAACAGACCAGTGAACTGCATGTTCACTCTGATTTTTTTTTTCTTTTTAAATATGTCAGAGACTAATCTTGCCCCACACTTTCACTTTTTCACTAACTAAAATCCATCTCAACAAGGATGGCACTGAAAGAGTGAGAAATTTATCCTTCAACACTTCTCTTACCACCTGCTTTCCCACTCTGCAAGTGCCCTGATTGACATATTTATGGAGATAATAACAGGAGTAGATATTTTCATGTGTGACTAAGCCAACCTAACCGATCATCGCTGCTAAAGAGGGTGGTCCTGTTCACACTCCCCTTGGGTCAGTTCTAGCACTCATCTGAGCTTGCAGTGAGCCAACGCAGCTCATTAAACTGAAGAAAAGCAATCCCAGCAAAACAAAAGAGAAACAATCAGACCACAGAAAAACACAACAGTCTGCTGTTTTAATGAGCCAAATCGGCTCACCAAGACACCAGAGGAACACCAGCACTAGTGCAATAACGGCCAGAAATACTGGAAGCAAGAAAGATGGAACCATATTGAGTTTTAAAGCAGCAGGAAAATAAAGCTACAAATGCTCTGTGAGAGCTTCAGTATGCTTCTGCCTGTTCTGTAACACTAGGACTAACTAGGAACAACATCTGACTTACAAGATACCTGTCCAGAACATATTCGGATGAATGAAACTTGTGATTAATGAAGCCATGTCTGTCTACCTTTCTTCCAGAAAGAATCTTTTCCTGGTAGTATTGAAAATAAAACATGTAGCTTCAGAAATTATTCCACTGTTATTCTCAGATTAGGGCCAAATAATCATAATTTCTACAGGAATTATGACATGCAATGTTTTTACATTGTTACCTCCAGTTTTTATGAAACCAATAAAGAGATCTGAACAATTTCTTAGTTCTCAAATGGATTATTTTTGCCCTTCTTTTCCCTCTTTGTGGTTGTTTGGTCCATTTATTTTCCACTTCTTCATGCCCAGTCTCAGGCTGAAGTGTTTCAAGAGGCATTTACTTCGATTTGCATTAAAAAGCAAAAAAGTTAATCCAACCTCTTGCAGAGCACGGGATGAGGTGGCAGTGAAGATAATGGATCTATCCGATAGTCCATCAGCCACAGGCAACAGTCCCTCAGACAAAGCAGTCTTGTCTCCCAGTCCTCTTTCCCCACTACCTCCACGAAACCTCCAGTCCCCACACATTCCTGGCCTTCTCTGATTAGGCTGCGCAGACCCAGAACTGAGCCCTGTTAGATTCACAGAGCTGACAGAGAAACCTGTGGCACAGTCTGCGCCTCCAGCTGAACAGGAAGTGAGTTCAGCTGTAATACTTCATGCTGAACTCTTAGTGACGGGCCAGGACTGCGTGAAGGAGAATGCACACTGCTGTAATTGACTGTGAAGGAGCCTCCCTGTTCAAGAAGCCTCTTTTTCTGGGAGAGCAGCATTTCACGCAAGTGAAATAGTTTCATAGCTCTCCTTTAGCAGCTTCTAATTCAAGCATAACCATTTTATTAATTAAGAAAAGAGGCTAGGAGAGAATCATTACAGCAAATAAACTCTGTCACAGTTCTGTATGTCATCTTGCATGATTCTTCCTCATAGAAATGCAGAAATAAGATTATGAGAAAGTCCAGGTTAAATGACTTTGTACCACTGTGCACCTATAACGTTCACTTTAAAAGCAAAACTGAGCCATGCTTTGATGAGGCTGTTCCTTTGGTCTGCACACTGCAAAAGACTACAGAGCTTTAAACACAGATAACAGCTTTCATTGGAAATAAACCTTTGAAACCCAGTGGCAAAGCTCACATATGATACAGATGTCCAGAGCAGCCTACATAAGGAGGGAGGTATGCTCTACAAGCGGTCACCGAGTTGAAGTGGCTGAAGATCTGTTATGACAAACAGATCAACAATGCCAGTAGCTCATAGGAGACTGGAAATACTATGAAACCACTGCTCTGCCCTCCTGATCGTCCATCTAAAATTCCTTGTAAGTAAACAAGCAGACAGTTGCATTAGAAAGATACATCGACAATGCAAAGTAAAACATTGTATCTCATATAACAAAACAATCAGAATGCGCAAGACCACATGCTACCTTCGCTTCCCTCTGCACCGTTACAGACTTCTAACTCATTAATTACACAGAGACCGTGGCATAAAGGATGAGACAGGGTTATGCTGAAATCATTACAACCTTGTGATTTATTGAAGAAGCTCCAGGTATAAATTGAATGAGACAAATGACATAAACCTCCTTTCCCTGTTGAAACAATTTATCAGCAACCACTGAATTCAGCGTTGGTCCGTCTCGATTAAAAAACAAGTAAGAATCCTTTCCATTGCAGCCTGCTACGAATTCCTTAGCTGTCAGGTACTTAACGCGGGGCACATTCCAACGTTTTGTAAATCAGGCCGTATGTGTCTTGTCCTCAGGGCCCAGACAACAATCAGGCAAAGCAACAACGAACTCCAATCCAAAGAGAAATTAAATTCAGGTTGGCTCCAAAGAGCCTTGATGTGACAGGTTCAATAGCAGCAGATCTTAATTTCTGCGTTGATATGCGTGTGGTGCTGCAGGCACCGTAGGCTTCAGGCACCCAAAACAACAGCTTTAAACGAACGTTCCTCAAGTGCTACCACGATGGAAGTAACACGGCTGGCCGGTTCCTACCCGAGGAGCCCTTCGTGGCGTTCCTCCACCCAGGCAGCGACCCAGATCCTCTCAAAAGCCCCCGCCAGGGCCACCCACCCCCTGCTAACCCTGCGGGGAGGCGGCAAAGGCGGATGGGGGTTCCCATCCGTGCCGCCACTTCCACACCGCTTCCCGCCGCCTCCCGCACAGCGCGCAAACCTCGCCGCCGGCGTTCTTTACGCGGGGCCAAACTTCGGAGCGGCGGGATCCTTCGGTGCGCATCCCTCAGCTCGACAATGGAAGAGGGAGCGTCTACAGGAGCGCTCCCCCACACCTCCCACGTAATAACGATAGAAAAAAAATGATAATTGTGGAGCGAAGAGGAGAAGCGGCAGCGAAGTCAAGGCGCACCCCGCGCCCTCTCCTCACGGCCTCGCCCCCGCCCGGCTGCGCGCACCCCACCGCCCCCTCGCAGAGCCGCCCCCGCCCGCCGCCCAGCTCACGTCGCAGCGGGGCCGAGCCCGCGCACCCCCACCTTGGTTTTCTCCAGGGGGCTGAAGCGCAGCTGGTGCACGAAGGGGCTCCGCGGCGGCGGCCCGCGCTCCCGGCTGCCGGCCACGCAGCATCCCCGGCCGCGGCTGCTCAGCCTCATGGCGGGGAAGGGCCGCGAGGAGAGAGAAAGAGGGAAGGAAAAGAGCGAGGGCGCTGCGCGGAGACCGCTGCTCCGCAGGCGGCGGTGGCGGCGGCGGGCAGCGGCGGCGGCTCGCTCCCCGCTAGGCGCCGGCCCCCGCCCTCCTGGGGGCCGCGCATGCGTCCTGCGCGCCGGCTACAGCTGCTCGGCCGGCGCCGGTTTCCGCGTCAGTTGGGAGGATTGCGGGGGGGGTGGGGGTATGAGGCGGGGGTGCGCTTTCTCCTCGCCTCGTGCCGCCGCCCGCAGCGACGGTTACGCTTCTCACAGGGACCTCCCGCCGCCGGGGACAGAGCTAAGGCCGCCCCAACCCCTCGGCGGCATCGGGGGGCAACGGCCGAGGTCCTCGCGTGGGGCCCAGGCCGAGGGGCTGCATCTCGGGCGGACCCGCTACCCTCTCGCCCCGTGCGTGTGGTGCTGCGGGCTGTAGGAAAGCTCTCTGCTGGGCACCGCGAGACAGAGTGTCGGAAAACGGGAAGAAAGGGATAAGGGCAATCCCTCTGAGGCGAAGACGGTTCTTTCACGCTGGCAGTAACGGAACGGGAGAGAGGTAGCGTGGGGCCGGCGTCTCCCTGCCGACAAGCAGCACGAGGCATTAGGAGATGCTTCCAGATGTGCTGTGGACCTTTTGCTTCAAGCAAGCCTAGGCTGTTTTTTTCTTTCCCTTCCCTCTCATTTGCACCCTCGGATCTTGAAAGAGTCGGATAAGGAAATAGCTAAGGTTGGATCTTAATAAATCTTTAGTTCTCAAGAACTTCCTTTGTATTTCATAAAGCTCTGGTGTTGTGCCAGATTTCAAGAAATCCAGCTGGGTGTCTGACACAGCCCTTCGCTGTTGACTCCAACCACAAATCAAACAGTACCAAAGATATGTAAGACAGTTGATGAAGAAATATTTATTGATGCTGTTAGTGTTGAACATCTCATAGGTGTTACAGAACAATGATGACCTTACACATAAAAGTAAATATAAATCTGTAACACCTTTGCTGTTTGTAATCATTAGTCTTAGAAGTGCAGAACTGTCTCTAAGTCCTATGATCAATGTCTTGCCATCTCAAGAAGCCTGACTTGGTGATCCTTAAGGGCCACTTCCAACTGGGGATATTCTATGTGCATTTCTGATGGTTAATGCTGTATCTGCAGTATCATTTAAACGTTACACAGACAGTTATTTACTTTTGAAAGACCAGGAATGTTGAAAATCTAGCCATTGTGATTTGGGAGTTTCCTGGTGCCTTTCAAAGATTTGTACCAAAGATCAAAAAAACCCTCGCTGTTAATGAGATCTGTGGAGGTGCTAAACTGTTACCTGGTAAACTGCTGTGAGAGCAACTGCAGCATCATCTGGACTGCCTAGTAAAATTAACACTTTCAAGCAGATTATACAGTCAAATACATGTGTATTTCCAAGCAGTATAAGCCATGCTTCTGGAATGGGAGCCTCGGACTTGGATTGTCTAAAAGCTTCAAACAAACTTCTTGAAACAAACTTGCAGATAAGGTCCCAGCGCAGGATATCTGATATGATTGTTGGGTTGTACTAATGGTATTTGTGTACAGTAAATCGATTTACATGTGTATGAATGAGTAATACTAGAGGAACAAGTGTGGCTTTGACATTAAAGGTTTTGTGTAAAAAAATTCCCCCAGGAATGGAAGGAACTGAGCATGAACCTTAGCGCAGGGGCAATCTCATGGTAGGGCTTGAATAAAGAAGGCAGGCTTGGGGTCTGCAAGCACACCAATTTGGCATACAGTAAACATGAGGGTGGGGGGTGGACTGACAGGACAGAATAAAGCATGCTTATCTGACAATACTCTTTTCTGTGCAGTGAACTGGAAAGCTTGCCTGGATCCTTTCAGAGATGCATGATGAAACTTGCTCCTGGATGGTTATTATATGACCCCAAGAAAACAGAGCTAACACTGTGCAAGTGTGCATAAAAATGAGCAGTGTTTTATAATGTATATATTGGTTTGCTATCAGCTATCAGCAAACCAATCCAAAACCGCTGGATTTAGGCGGTTAGTTGTTCCGTAACCCAAATACTTAGTCAATAAGAAATATTTTTTTCTTGTGAATTAATTAGATGATTGAATGAAGTATGGCTATAACATCGAGGTCTGACTGTTACTTTTTGTGCAAATCACAAAGGAGCCCTAACCATGATGTTGCTGTCAAGGCACTCGTGTTATAAAGCTCATCTAATAAGGACATACAAGGACATAGGAAGAGGTGACCAATTTATTGCAGGATTTATGGAACCTAACTTGCTTCATAGGAGGAGAAAATGCGTAATACATAATGTTGGATGTAAGAGTATTATGATACAATTGGAAAAGGAAATGTTGAAGCTGACTATCATGAGAATAAATTGCGGTAAGCTCTCAAATAATCTCCTCAGGGAAACTGTGGAACCTGAAACTATTGAAATGAGATTGCACAAACATCTAAGTGCCATTCTACCACAGTGCACAAAAGCTCTAATTGGTCCTTTCTGTCACTCATTCAGATGATTTATAGGGAGCTGTACAAATAAGATGACTCACATATAAAAAGCACACAAATATTCATTATGAAACATGCCTCTGTGAACCCTGAAGTTGGAAAAGGAATATTCAATATTTAACTGCTGAACTGAAGTGTCTTTCTCTAAAATATATCAAATAAATGTTCATAAAAGAGCAAATATGTTGACCACAGCACTAAACTTTATTTAAAAATAATAATATAATTTCACTCCTAGAAAAAGTCCTTGCTTTGATTTTTAAGATGGTCCTTGACCTTAATGGCCGTTTGACAAAATCAGCTGATAAATGCTCAAGCACACTTCTATCACACCTCTGCCCTTAAAACAACATTTTTACAGTTGATTTCACATATTCGTTTTTCTTTCCAGTATTTTTTCTTATTTTTACCTCATGATTCTTGATGCAAATATATTCAATGTTTAAATATAAAGACAGATTCAAAATATATTTGAAAACCGATGTATTCCATGAAAATAAAAATCAAATGTATTTATGTTTAATACTGGCAGTAATACAGATTTTGTAATAATAATATGCTTATGTTTTTCTTCTGATCTGTGAGGGAGTGTGGAATCCACCTTACTTTCTTGAATCAATAAAGAATGCAGGACCTAGTGGCAAATCTGTGGGAAGAACAGTGATTTCTTGTTTTGATAGTGCTGTATAGTCTTAGATTTGTCAGCCTGAAGAAATTAGAAGAATTTGTGACCAAAAAAAAAAACCCCAACCTCTTCCCTACCCCACCTCTCCCCCCAGAATCCAAAAACAAAAACAAAAAGCTAACCCAAAAGATTAGATCTAATTCTCAAATTATTAGGAAATGTAATTTAAGAAATGTTCTCTTACTTTGACATGTGTTTTCCAACTCAAGATTCCCAGTGTTGGTTTCAGAGATTGAGAACAAACTCATTGGCTCCCATGAGATGATGTCTCCTGAGAGCTGAAGCAGAGGCAGAGATACTAGGTGCCATAAAGCCTTTTCTAGGCACTAAGCTGTACACACTCAGTGCATACATCTTGAGATCTTGAAAAATGAGAGGACTGGACAACTACCAACCATATGAAGTTTAACAAGAATAAGTACCAGATTCTGCACCTCGAATGGGGCAACCCTGGGTGTACATACGGACTGGTGAATGAGAGCTGGAGAGCAGTCCTGCAGGAAGGGATCTGGGGGCTGAAGGAAGTTGAATCTGAATCAGAAGTGTGCCCTGGCAGCCAAAAGGGCCAATGGTACTCTGGGGTGCATCAGGCCTGGCACTGCCAGCAGGGTGAGGGAAGGGACTGTCCCACTTTGCTTTGCTGGTGTAACCTCAACTTTGAGCAGTGTGCAGTTTTGGGCATTATGATACAAGAAGGATTTCAAACTATTAGAGAGTCTTCAAAGAAAGGCTACAAAGATGTTGAAGGGTCCAGAGTGCAAGAGGTACTAGGAGTGGTTGAGGTCACTTGGTAGGTTCAGTCCAGAGAGTAGGAGACAGAGGCAGAGAGGCAGGTGCTGATCTCTTTGGTGACAGCAACAGAACCAAGGGAATGTCATGGATCTGTGTCAGGGGACAGTTAGATTGCATGTTAGGAAAAGGTTCTTCACTAAGAAAGTGGTCAAGCACTGGAATAGGCTCCCCAGGGCACCAAGCCTACCAGAGCTCAAGAGGTGTTTGAAGAACACTCTCAGACATAGGATTTGAATTTTAGCAATATATATATCATTTGGCAATATATATATGCATATCCTATATGCAGACCGGAACTGGACTCAGTAATCCTCGTGTGTCTCTTCCAACTCAAGATATTCTATGGTTCCATGATACAATGATAAATCCTGCTCCTGTATGCCACAGGAGACAGTGCTAAGAAGGTGACTGAGCCCAAGAAACACTTTCTGCTGATTCCATCCTTCACCAGTTAATGGAAAGAAAGTTGGGAAAACTGAAGCCTTGTTCAACATTTTCAAAAGTCCAAGACTGTAATGCAGATTGCTCTGGGGTCTGAGATCTGCATCTCACTTGATTACTCTCCATTGTGTGTTCACAGCATGTTTTTAGCCTGGTCTTCGATACGCTGTTCATACAGAAGAAGAACACTGGCGTTCAGTAAGTGGTTCAGTCAATAAAACTTATGAGTTTCATTTAGGAATGAAGAGGACTGAAAGAACAGCATGTGACAAATGCAACTGGATGGTGATTAGGCCATCCAGGGATGAAGTCTGTGAGAGATGATGCCATAATTACTCAAGAGCTTCCACATCTTATTTTATTCCTCCCTGTTGTTTGTAGAGTAAAACTGAGAAGGAAGAAGCTACTGAGGCTCTCATAGTAGTACCTTTATATATATTGGTTTTTAGACATGGTTCACATGCAGATTAGATTCTCAGTTTTTACTTGAAAAAATCATCCTTATTTGAGGACTGCTCCAAAAGCAATGCTTCCTATTTTTATTATTGTGGCCCACAAAGTTAGAAGCAGATGGTGGCATGGCAGTAGAGGTTGAACCTTCTCACCAATATTCAACAAAATTTTGTTGCTGTGTGACAGATGGCAGCAGTGGGGCAATCTGACCAAATGATGTCTGACGTGGAAGTATATATGAAGCAAAGGTGCATAACTGAATTCCTCCATGTGCAAAAAATGGCACCCATTGGCATTCATTAATGCTTGTTGAACATCAATGGAGATCAAAGAGTGGATGCGTACACAGTGAGGTGGTGAGAGCTGTGTTTTAGCAGTGGCAGCAGTGATGTGAAAGTCAATGATGTTCTGGACAGCCACACACAGCTGTCACACCATGAAATGAGGAGTGTCTCAATCAGCTCATCTGTGAGAATCAGTGGATAACCAGGAAATAATGGCTTCGATGCATTGGAAACAATGGTGGCAATGGTGGAATATCACAGAGTTTGTGCTAGGTGGGCTCCACGAATGCTCACAGAGAAAAATAAGGAACACAGTATACAAGTTCCTCAGGACCTATGGAACTGATATGAGGCTGAAGACAACAGTTTCCTGGATCGCATCATTACCAGTGATGAGATGTGGTGTCTCATCTCAAAACAGCAGTCCA
This sequence comes from Lagopus leucura, assembly GCF_019238085.1. Taxonomy (NCBI): domain Eukaryota; kingdom Metazoa; phylum Chordata; class Aves; order Galliformes; family Phasianidae; genus Lagopus; species Lagopus leucura. The sequence continues at coordinate 29,378,351 of NW_024962263.1, forward strand.
GTCCATGAAATGACAACATATGAATTCCCCATTGCAGAAAAAGTTGAAGATGCAGCCCTCGGTGGATAAAATGATGTGCACTGTTGGGATAAAAAACTAGTTATCCTTCTGTATTTTCTGGAACCCAGACAAACTATCGACTCTGATCACTACATTGCAACACTGATTGAGCCAAAGCTTAAACTTCCAGTCAGTTTGAAGAAGAATACAGCCTTTCTCTTGCAACACAATTAGCTCAGGCCCCATACCAGTTTGAAATCATGTGGTACATTGCCAGTCTTGGCTGGTCCTCCTTCCACACCCTTTGTATAGTCCAGATTTGGCACCTTCTGACTTCCATTTTTTTTGAACTGATGAAAAATGAACGGTGTGGGCAACATTTTCCTAACAATAATGCCATTATAGTAGCTGTGAAGCAGTGGATCACCTCTACTGGTGCAGATTTTTTTGAGTGCAGCGTGGAGACTTTGCATCACTGGTGAAAATACATGTTTAATGGTGTTGACTATGTTGAAAAATCATGTTTTGTAGCTGAGAATTTGCTTTATCATATAATAGTGTTATTGTGCTCTTTGTATCAGCTGTAGAGTCAATAGAAATATATAGGAAGCATCACTTTTGGAGCAATGTATGTAGATGGCCACACACACATGGTATATGAAGATGAAAATATAGTGCAATAATGTGTACTGGGTACAAATTAAAGCAGCAAATATTTTCAGTGCTGAACTGTGCTTGTAGACTTCCACGTCTATGTTAACTACTTTTTCACCTTCATACTTCTCCCTCTTCTTTCCCTGAATATCAAAAAGTCTCTGTCACTAACAGAAGATAATCTTGCAAGGTAGGGAATGAAATCCTGAAATTATTTTTTGTATCTTTTCTGGTATGCGTGTTGTTAGCAAGTAGAATATGCGTGCTCATCAAATTCTATTCTTGAAAGAAGCAATTTTCCTCAGTTTGTGCCAAAACCTATGCCCAACTGTACAGCAGCAAAACCTCCATAATACTATTATGGTAATTTCTGCAAGTCCAAACACTAAGTACCAAGTCAACATTTTCCATATTCCAGATCGTATTATATAAACTACATAAGAACATCTTAAGCTTTCTGCAGACTTTACGCTTATGCCATTGTGCAAATAAGAAAATAACTTATGAAAATACATTTTGAATTCCAGCACGTTTGAACTTTTAGTTTACACGGGTGTTTTTTCTTCACATGCTTCCTCTGATTTCTCATTTCTAAGTTAGAGTATGTATTTACAGAGGCTTTATATTAGGTAACCTTTATTTAGAAAACACTAGGTTAGCATTATTCAGGAGATAAGTGAAGCGGTATAGAAAAGATTTATTTTAGGAAGCTCTGTGCATTATTTGTATAATGAAATAGTGGGAAAAATAATTTTGTATGTTTCTGGTAAGGTGCATCAAATTCATATAAATGAATTTACTAGAAGCAGCCCTGGTAAAATTATTACCATGGTTCAATCACATCAAATACCACTTTACAATCACATTAAGTGCTTCATTTAATTTTTCTGAGGTAGTAAGGTCTATTATTTAATATGTTTTAAATATTTACTTACTGCAAGACATTAACAGTGGTTAAATACGCAAAACATAGCATACAAATATTTTATGGTTTTGGAAATGCAAAAAGGATGATCTGCCAAGAGATCCCTGGGCAAGAACGTCCAGACCCAATCTGTTGCCTTCAGAAGCAGAATATTAGGGGAGCAAAAGCACAGCCAGTAGTGAAAATGAGACCATATGGGACTCATAGTAGTGCCAGTGGCTTTATGCCCAGTTCATGCCCCTGCCCTGGCAGCTGCAGCCCTCAGATGAGGCAGGGCAAGGCAGAATCAGGCAGCCACATTTTTCTCACTTGTGTACCTAGCCCCGCTCTGCTGGGAGAAGAGGGACTCAAAGCAAGTGCATATGTTGGAGTGAGAGAAAAAGGAAAATATGTGGTATGTGTATGGGGAGGTATAGATGTATACAGAATGGGCATACACTGACCTCTCTCCAAAAACAGATGAATACACAGATCTTCCCTGAGGTCAGTGAAATCCAAGGATCATGCAAGTAAAAATATTACATATGGCTGTGCAACAATTTGGCTTCCACAGATAAGACCAACAAAGGGCTGCACATGTTTATGTGCCCATCAGGATAACCCAGAGGCCAGGCAGGGCGCAGGGAGAGCAGACGGCATAGCCAGAAGCACAGAGATAAAGAACTGCCAAATACAGATATGTTGCTTCAGGATGCGTCATCAGCTGTGTCATCCTGTGGAATAACCCATCTAAATCTAAGCATATTAAGTTCTCCACTGAGTTTATTAATGTGGGCTAACACCATCTGCTTGTGGACACAGGGCATTGTATCTCTCATTAACATGATACAGTAGTTAAATTTAGATAGGCTCTTGGATGAGCTCAGTATGATTTAACTATTCTTACTCATGCTCTGGATGATTCCTAGACGTTGGAGAATTGAGTGGTTAATTAGTATGGTTGATTGTACTTAGCTTTTCTACAGCTTTTCTTAAATTCACCAATAAAAAGGCAATTCTTTGAACAGAATATTTTTTGCTAGGGTAACGTTTAAATGTTTTGCACCAGTAAGCCATGATGAAAAACAAGAAAGAACAGCAAAACAGAATGTATTAATTTAATGTGAAAATTAAAAATCTAGTAATTATTTTGAATGCCTTTTCTATACTATTCTTGTACTCAGATTTTAACACATTCTTATTGGCTTTTGCCAGAAGGTAACTGATTTTTTATGTCAGTTATGTAAGGTATAAAAAGCTGGCACCAGGTACCCACTTACCTGTTAGCAGGAGCTCTCTATTATCAGCTTTTTCCTTGTACTGTGCTGATACTGGTTTGCTCAGGCTGTTTTCCCAGAGTTTTAGAGATTTGGGAATGAGTAGAGAAAAAGAAATGATTAAACATTCAAAGGCTTAGGCATCTTTCTAGACAGAAATTGAAATTAATGCCAAAGTCACTGTCTGAGATTTGGGGCATAAGTTGTAGAAATCAACCTAGACAGTCATGTAGTGTTTTGCTTGAATGGCCAGTGCTCCAGAAGTGGTGGACTTCACCTCTTTGGCTAAGAAGTTAAAATAATGAACTGCAGAGGAAGCATGTCAGTGTCTGAAGATTCTGAAAATGGTCACAGTCAGCGTCACAGAGAAGAAGCAAAACATGACAGGAGCTGAGCAGAGATGTAATTCAGGGCTCAACTGCCCTCAAAGTAGTAGGCGAACCTGCTAGTAGCTGCCCAGTAGTATCAGTGAGCCTGTTTCAACATGAAGCATTTGTTAAGTCAAATTACAATAACTTAAACAGAGATTTCTCAGAAGACAGCTATTTGTTTGGATAAACTCCACCTTCACTGTAAATAATTTCCCCCTTATTTCTAACTGCTTGTCAGGATTCTTCAGAAAATGGGAGAAAATTTTGTTTCTGTAACTTTTCCTCTTTTCTGCCATCAGTTTTCTGTCTTTTGCCATCTGATATAATGAAGACAATCTTCCATACTGCTATTCCCAAAGCAAGTTATGACAGAAGCCACAGAATGCATGGGGGGGACACCGCTGGCTTAACACTTGCCTTAGTGATGAATGCTAAATTCCTAGCCATTGATTTGTTTCTCAGGATGCAAAAATTATGACTCAATAGCATCCCACTTAAGCAGAAGCTTTACAACTTCTTCATATATATAAAATTATAATATATAGTTATAATTCATAGAATCATAGAATCACAGAACATCCTGAGTTGGAAGAGACCCATGAGGATCATTGAGTCCAACTGGCTCCACACAGGACAACTCAAAAATCAGGCCATATGGCTGAGAGCTTTGTCCAAATGCTTCTTCAACTCCAGCAAGCTTGGGGCTGTAACCACTGCCCTGGAGAGCCTGTTCCTGTGCCCCAGCACTTTCTGGCAAAGAAACCTTTCCTGATAGCCAGCCTGATCCTCCTCTGGGTATCAGGAAAAGATGTTTCAAATACATTCATGCATATGCATACACCATATTTTCAGTTCTTGGTCTCACATCAATTACTGTACAGGAACTGGCTAAATATACTGGAGACCACAGACAAAACCTGCAGTTTTATTTTCCCTTGCGAAAGCTTAAGACCAAGTGACCTGTGGTATCTTGTGTTCTTCCACGCACACCCAAATATATCTTACACAGACAAGGTGCTCTTCACTCAGTACTGCTGTTAGTATTATTTCCTGATAGAAAAGTATCAACTGCATTGTATTTTGCAATAAAAACACAAGGAAAAATTTTACAACAGACATTTGTTGTTTTTTGTCCAGTATATTTTGTTAGCCAGTCTTTATATACGGCAACTTTTAATTGTAAGCCACAGAATGAACAAGTTTTGGTTTCAAACCTTTTTCTTCAGAGGCTGATTATTATTATTTTTTTACAACAAAAATCCAATGATTGGATGGACAGAATTTGTTGTTGTTGTTGTTGTTGCACCAAATTCAATGAGTTTCATAGTTCTTGATATTTCTTGCTATATCCTTGCTTGCATGTGATTTCCAGGCAGAGTGCTTACAGACAGGGAGGTGATGTTGTAGGAAGCAGAGAATAAAATGGAAAAAAAATCATTCATGAATTCCTAGGAGACATGAGGAAAGAGAAAATTAGTACAGTCTAAGTCTGTGGGAGGTCGGTTGTGATCTGCAAGAAGCCACTTCGCATGTGGGGGGGGGGGGGGGTTCTCATGGCCGTGAGACAATTCGATTCTCCCCTTGCATTGCATACATTCATCCATTTATGTCTTTTTTAAGTCTAGCACACCATCTAGTGGCAACCTGTGCTGGCCCAGAAAAAAATTCAAACCCTGCTTCCAAAGGAAGGTAGATTTTCACAGAAGTGTAAACGCAGACTTGTTTCTATTTACAAACACAAGAGAATAGTTTCAGTGTGGGCTTGTAAATGAAATTTTAAAAGTGTTTTTAGTCCATCCCCATTCTTATCTAGCCACTATTGCTATCTTTTTTTTTTTTTTTTTTTTTTTTTTTTTTTTTTTTTTTCTTCTGACCAACAAAAAGTACAGTATATCCTTCTTTATAGTCCTTTCTTTTTAAGTGCTGTGTATTTCTCCACTGCTACACTCAAAGTTTGGTGTTTTCACCTTCACATTACAGTACTCAGTGCCTTAACCTACTCCCTTACATTCAATTTATATGCCTGAGAATGTATGAACTAGGACAGAAGGGTGCGGAACAGTCTAGTATAAATGTAAAGAGTCTATATTTGGTGAAAACTCGGCACAAGAGAACACCATAATAGGAAATGCAAATCATCTATAGAGATAAATGTTTATCCTTTAAATTCCTATGCATACATGCTAGCTGTAGAAGAATTCCATATTAAACTGTCAAAGATACTTCATAAGATACATATTTTTTAATATTTTATGAGTAAAATTTTGCACTGAGTTGTAGACAAATATAAATAAATGAACTGCTCCAAGCAGGAAAAGAGTTGCATGGACATATGAGAGAGAATATAGTATCTTCTCCATGTTTTTACTGTCTTCCAATGTGCCAAGTAGACAGTTTTCAATGAGGGCACAAAGTGGCAAGTTTAAAATAAGAAAGACAAAGTGCCTCTATACACAGCTTATGCACTAATTTTAGAATTCATTGCTCTACTGTCACAATATGTCACAAAGACCGGGAACGTGTTAAAAAATGAATTAGGCCTATTTTTGGAGGGTAGGTCTAGCAATGGCTGTTGTAGACAGAAGTTCAGCTGAGGTCTTGGGCTTGGAAGCATCCCATCTGCCAGAGACTGGAGGCTAGTGGGACTGATCCGGGTTAAGATTGGTGGAGTGGCTGGGCTGGCACAGATCATGCCCATCAAACCCACTAAGCCATCTTCAACAGTGTCCAAAAGCAGGGGGCTTTGGAGCAACAAAAGCAAATATAGTCCTCTTTTGGAACTTCCTCAGTGAAGAATACTTCTTAAGATTGCTGTAGTCTCTTTTATAACATCCAGGGGAAGTTTTAAGTACTTCTGCAGCTTGCACTTGAGTCTCAGTGGACTTGCATCTGCAGACTCTTGGGTGAGGAGTTTCCTGGCTCTAGTATGGGCTGTGTGAGGAGCCTCTCCCTTTTGTTTGTTTTGAACTTGGCTCCTACTAAATGTATTTGATGGCTTTTGCTTCACATGCTGAAAGAGACAGAGAACAGACTGTCCTTTCTTCATCCAGGATGTTGTGTAATTGCTCATGGTCAGCTCTTGCTCTCTTTGCATGTTATCAGAACGCCGCTCTCCAGTTCTAAACTTCCCTGGGGCATAAGACTGCGGTGAAATTTTGGCTGATTTGGGGCTATTTGCACTGCAATGCAAGGCAGACCCATCAGGGCTGTCACAGTTCTCTCTTTCCTCTTCCTCTTCCCTGATCTTGCTTCTGGCCGCAGGTTCCTGCTCCCTGTGTCCTTGCACCAACAATGACACATCTGAGAGCAGCTCCTGTAATAGCAAATACTACAGTGCTTTGTGCTACAGTTCCAGTCCTGAAGATGTGGTGTGGGGATCCTAGGCTGAATCTTCCCACAACAGGCTGAGATGAAACCAAAGAGGCTTGAGAGAAAAAAGCAGAGGAGCACTCACCAAGGCTCCAATCATTCCTGGGGCCAAATAAAAGAAATGCCTTGGAGATGGACTCAGCCATTGCAGACTTATACAAATGTGATGGTACCAACTTGTTAGCCTCTACTTTGCCATTTCTTAATAAATTTGGTAACTGCAACTGTTGCCTAAGTTACGTTTTTAATAACACACTTTTTGGTTAAGCAGTTTGCTGAAGATGTCCTCTGAGGAAGTTCCAAAAGAGGACAATCTCAGCAACAATATCTGTATAATCCATTTTCCCTCTTTTTTTTTTCCTTCTGTTTGTTGTTTTTCCAGATGCTTTTCTTTCTTTCAGTAACTGTCTCACAGTTCACTTCCATCTTTATCATTTTGCAGTGTTATCTATACAGCAAAAGTGTGTCAGGGACAGGAAAGTCTATCTTTTGGTGAATTTGGTATATCCTGGTCACATGTTGTCACATCTAAGCTGACTGCCTTGGGAAAAAAGGAGAGCCATTTGAAACACCAGCTGCTGCTGTCCGAGCCCTGACCTTGTAAGTCTGAATTGTGCCCATGGCAGCAAAGTTAATGGCTAACACAACAGGAGAAATAGAAAACAGGTGGCATCTTTTAAAGGAAGCCGGATCTAGACTGTGTCTGTACTGCAGAGCACATTGTAAGCCATACATTTTCTTCACTGTATTTTCTGTATTTTCTGTAACCTCACTCCATACTTGATCCATAGACCTCTCAGAGGCCTGTTCATAACCCAGGAAAACTTGACATTAAAATATAATTTAAAAGAATGCATTCAGACCACAATAAACAGACTGCAAAATCCTGAAATGTTGCACGTCTATTAATTTATGTTTCATGGTTCATATGTGTAACAGAAATCAAGTCATAAGCAGTCAGAGATGTCTGGAGATATGATGGATGCCCCATCCCTGGAGACGATCACAGTCAGGCTGGACAGGGCTCTGAGCACCCCGATCTGCTGTAGGTGTCCCTGTTCATTGCAGGAGAGTTGCACTAGAACATCTTTAAGGGTCCCTTCCATCTCAAACCATTCTGTGATTCTATGATTCTACCCTATCCTCAGCAGAATACAGTGCCATCACCCAGGGCATCCTTTGACCGAAGTGTGCATCTTTTTTTCCAAATTACAGCAAGAAGTGTCTCTGTTTGTGCAGCTCTACATTTCAATGAACTTGACCAAATAAATGTAAAGTCCTTTTCAGAGCGAATCTCAAAGCATGAGAAGCAGAACTGGATCTGCCTCCTTAACATCTCAGTTTTTTTCCAGACCTGCAATCTGATCCCCTCTGCTGAAGAGGCATTTCACAACAATAGCACAAGAAGGGAACCTCACACAAGACCTACCTTAAAACTTGCCTTTTCAGGCAGGCTATAGGAGATACCTAAGTGTTCTTACATGACTAAGAGCTGGCAGACCGAGCTGTCCGTCTGAATGGGTAATTAATTCACATAAGTCTATGTTGTGAGATACATACAAAAACTACAGACCTAATTATTTGCAACATTCTGTAAGTACTAAAATTAATGTTTTATGTATTTGTCGTTTCAACAACAAAGTTATGGATTGTTTGTATTATAAATTTATCTTGTTAATGTAAAAGAAGGAATTTTGCTTTCCTTGGCCTCTTGGGAAGCAAAGAAACCAGTGTTTCTAATTATCTGAACACCCAGGAACATAAAAGAGTAGCAAGTGGAGAAATTATAAATTTGTTGGAACAAGTCCATGTTCTCTGATTAAACTCTATTTCTGGTGGCTCTCAGCAATCATGTTCCTCTTATGTTCAATGTAATTGCATGTGTCAAAGCTGAGGCCTTGTGTAAACTGTACCAAATGAGTTACAATTTTAATTTAGAAGGAGATAACTGTATTTGCCCCTGCAGGCAGATTGCATCAGGTTAGAAGTATAAAAATGAATAAGAAAGGGAGCAGGGAGGAGGCTGGAGGACCTCCAGGTTAATAATAAGGAGAAAATCTAATAAGCTTTACATTATAACAGCTGAATTTTAGGGAAACAAAAAAAGAAAAAAATGCAATTTGCAAACATGAAGCCAAACTCTGCTACTTGCATCTGACCCATGTGTACGAATGCACATTAGTGTCTGTAAGTGGCTGTGTCTGACTCTGGATCAGACCAGTCTCTGATTTTTGCATTTTAAAGCTACGTGAAAAAAATCAGGAAAAAAAAAGTTTTCAAAAATTAACTGGTTTTCAAAATCTGATGTATTTCCACTATTTAAAAATATCTTCTCAATCCATATAATTGCTTTCTATTTCAGATTGTTTCAGATTGTTTCTATTTCAATCAATATACTAGGAAATTGTCTTAATGTTCAAAAAAGATTAATGCCTCCATGAAGATTAACACTTCTTTTTTGAATCTAAAATCTTATTTTCTTTTGAAATTTTAATCAAGACTGTTCAACTAACGTAGGAATATGGATATGAAGCTGCAGTCATTTTGTACATATTTGAAAACGATCATCTCAGCAATGTCAGTAGTTTTTGCTGAATACTCTGGGCTGTGGAAATCCTTTTTGCCTGAGCTTCTGTGCAGAGCAGTTAAACCTGAAAGTTATTTGTAAAAATTGAACTTGTACTACTTATATTTAAGGTCTGATTTGATTTGTCCACAGCCTTGCAAAATTTGTGCTTTAAGGAGCCTCTTCCAAGCTGGTCTTGTGTTTGTATACATTTGACTTTCCCCTGAAGCAGTCTGGTCATTTCACAGAGGGAGATTACAAGAAGCCTGTTTTGTACCTGCTAACATTTCTTTTATAATTGCTTCATTAAGAAACCATAGTTCCTTCATGTTTTAGTGCAGGATAGCTAATTTGAAGACCAGGAGAGATGGATAACCTGCTACTTTCTCTATTGCTGTGTTTCAGAGGTAAACTACTATACCCATTAAATTATTCTGCCTATTTAGTAACACAGATTTGTCAGGGTTTCGATTTCAGCCTTTAGTTCTCATTTCACTTTTCACTGCCAGTTTAAAAGCTGCTTAATCCTTGCGTTAGTGGTTTTCCCTCATGGAGATAATTGCATTCTGTAATTATTTCTCCTCAGTCTTCTTTGATAAGTTAAAGAGACTGAGAGTCTCACTCTTTCTCTCTCAGAGGCATTTTCTGGAGCTTCTGAATAAGTTTTTGAAGCTTTGAGCCATCTCCAAATTATGCACTGCAAATGACAGTGCAGTGTCACTGTGTCTCTTTATTATAAAGGAAATGTGATCTTTGTGATTTCTTTACTCTTCATCTCATGGACTTATTCATTCACAGACTTATTACTGAAGTGCATTCTGCTCTCACTGCAGTTTGAGATCTGCTCCTCCAAGTTATGGAGCTCTGGAACTTAAAAACTTCAGGAAAGAGTTGATTTTTTTATTACACTAATTTTTCATTCTCTTTATAGTGCAACCCAAAACACAGTAACGTTGTTCTTCTTCCCACATGCATCTTCATGCATCTTCGTTTTCGGATCGGGTGCAGGCAGGGGAGTCAAGGGGAGAACCCAAAAGAGCAAGGAGATTTCCTACAGTAAAATATAAGTTCTGCATTAGAGTGAAGTGGAGACTTGCAAGTACTGAGTAGTTATATATATATATAAAAAAAAAGTATATATATATCATTTCAATTTAAATCTCCTGTAAAAATTTTTCTAGGAAAACAGTGTTTCAGTAGAAAACCTGCCCCTAAAAGATTCTAGAGAGAAAATCCTTTCTTGTCCTTCATTGCTCCAAAGTAAAAATACCATTAATGTGAGAGCCAGCATCAATTTATGTAATCAGAGACATTACCATGAACTATTCAAAACCAGAATGACAAATTGCAGCTTAGCTGATCCTCGTGGAGTTTAACAATTACATAATTAATGTTTATCCTGTTCCATCTGGTCTGTTAGCAAACATATTTCCAGTGGATGTGGACCTTGTATTTTCTCAGAAACAAATGGCTGTCTAATACTGGAGGAAGTTTAATAACAAATATGAATAGATACCTAGAAGAAGTCTCCTTTCTGTGGTTTGTAGCTTTCATTTATACATTACAAAGACTGATACTGCATAATCACATACACAAAAAAGTCCTTGGTTTAGCAGTACTATATATGGACAGTGATCACTTCTTTTGATGTTATTACTTTTGAAAAAAAAGCACTGGGATTGATGGCCAGGAGATGTGAATAATGATAAAAGACAATGGCCTACATTTTATTCTCTGCTATCATCCAACTTGAGCTGCTATATTCAAGCAAGGAGAATTACTGCAGATTTATACCAGTATTGAAAGAAAGTGGAATTTTTCTGAAAGTGACATAATGACATCCGTCATTCTGCTTAATCCTGCAGCAGTGTATTACAACTTGCATGCTTTTAATTACTGCTTCCTAAACTCTACTAATGAAGCATACTAGGCTTTGACTGATCTTTAGAATCCTGTCTGATTCTCAACGACTCTGTGTGAACTGGAGATCTTTTCGGATGAGCAACAAGTGAAAAATGATGCGGTATATACTTTTATTACTGCTCTAGGCTATCAGTTGGTCCTTTTAAATAAGAACAGCTATTCATTTCACAGGTTTATTTTGTCTGGAGAGTTGTTGCAGGATACCATTGTTTTTATGAGTGAAAGCCAACTCTTTTTTTCCAAAACCACATGAAATTTGTATTAAAAATGCCTATTAATCAACCCTAAAAGAACTGTAAGTTATACATATCTGTATTTCATTAACTTTTAAAAGAATATGTATTAATACAACTTTGAATAGTATAATTATCTATATGTATATATATATATTTTTTACATTTTTAGTCTTTGTGATAGAACCACAATGTGGTATAATATTACAGGCTAAGGATTGAAAAGGCTCGTTGTTCTTTTGAAAAGTAGATCTCTATGTACGTGAGTTTTCTGTTTCCCCACTCTGTTAATGCTGATAGCTCTCTGTTTATCACACTTCCTGATTTCCGACTATAAGCCTGAAACAATTTCCATCTTCTTCATCCAAACATCTGTCTTTGAGATCTGAGTCTAGATAGGGGATGACAAGAATATCAATGAGAGCTCATCCAGAGAGGGAGTTATCTCAATATTCTTATAAAGCCGAGGCTCCTTTTCTGGTGTAAGCATTGCTCTCTTAGTGGTGTCAGTGTGGAAAGGACTTGTCCATACATCTTTGGTGCTTGAAAGTACTGATGTTATTTGAAAATTAGGCTTAAAGAAGTATAGTCCCATACACTATCCAGTTACAAATGTAATTTTCTGATAGTTTTAATTATATACTTCATTATCACTGGGAAGGTCTTGGTGTTTTTTTTGGCCTTCTAGAATGCACCTGGGCTTGTTTTTTCAACTAACGGTTCCTTAGAATGCTGGAGCAGGTGGCAGGTATTTATTTTGCTCACATACCAGTCAGCCAGACTTGAGACTTCCTTCACTAAGATAGGTTAGCCAATCAGTCTGCAAGTTGATATAAATGGGAGTGTTCTGAACTTTTCTAGATACTGGCATTAGAAAGGACTGGGACAAATACATTTGTTTTAGTCACTAGCTAGCTCAGTTTCAGTAATATTCTGTTCTTATCTTAAACAAAATGTTGAATGAGCAAAAACATCCAGAGAAACTGATTGTAACAGAAATAGCAAGGAAACTCTTGATCCAGATAGCTAACTGCAATAAAACCACTCAATTGAAGTAAAAAAAAGTTAAAGCTTTTTTACAAAAAGGATAAGAGAAGACAAAAAAATAGTCTTCTGTCAAAAAGATCTAAGCTCTTAGTTTAGGAGCAAACACATCATTTCTAACTCCCGGGTGGATGCAGACTGCTTGATATAGTATATAAGTACTTTATACAGTAGAAATATACGTAGAATGTCTTTTTAAATAAGGTTTGATATTTCTGAATATACCTTGTTGGAACTGTTAATTTGAATGTTTGAGTACAACGTGATAATTAAGATGTATGGCACAAGCATTTCAATATAAGATCATCAAGGATTATGTTCAGATGCGTATATTTGCTTTCTCTCACCCTTGGCTTGCCTCAGGAAATGGAACCTTATGAGCAATTTTAATGAACAAACAAACAAAAAATCCAATCTAGGTCAAATGACATTTGTTTCAGGTTCAGTATTTCTCAGGTTAAATTCTTTAGTCAGGCAGTGGTGTTTATTACAACAGAGAATTGATTGGGTCATGTAGGGCACAGAATACAAATAGCAGTGTCATTCACCAATAGGTACCACAATTTCCTCCAACATGTACTGAACTCCTACCAGTCCTTCCAGCACCAGGGGAAGAGAAACATGAAAGAGTATCACTAAAATACACTTCGTTTCCATTTCTATATCTTAAATAAGCCCTGAGGCTAAGGCTCAGATGAGTGACAGCCTGGCTTATGTTGTTTTAGTCTACAAAAGTGTTTTATCAAATCGGTAGTACTGTGTGTCAGTCATATGTGACCTCTGTATGGAAAATGTTTACACGATATTATTAACTGTTTTGCTCCAGGGTTTCCTCATGAATCTGTGATATTCTCTGCATTAACAACACGAATAGCTGTTGTGTGTCTGTAACTACGCTTCCCAGATCTCCAACCTCTTTCTGGGAACGACTGTTTGAAAATGCACTCTTACAAATACCCAGAGCCTTACCAAGCACATTTCTTTAGAAATTTTTGGAAAAAGTTATTACAAAATTCCAGCCTGGGTTTTCTGTTTTGCTTGATGGACTTTCAGCCACTTAGTAAGTCACCTGTTCCCAGTTCAGTCTCTCCCATTGAACAGTAGATACAAAAAAAAAAAAAAAAAAAAAAAAAAGCAGAAAATCAAAGGTATGATTATCCAATTCAGTGATATAAACATGATATTTCCTCTCAATTGTATTACTGTTACAAATATTGACATTTCACAAAAAGAAACATCATTTACCCAAATTTTGCATCATGTTGACTTTTCTAGGAAAATGACAGCTTTATCAAGTCCCTTTCCAAGTCTTTTTCAGACACACACATGCCTTGTTTCCTTTCAGAGCACTGCATACACCATCTCTTTGTGTTATGTTTTTCTTTCTTTCTTTCATTTCTGCCTTATGAGACTTGTTTTACTTAGACAAGGTTATTTCTTCAGACCACAAAATAACAGCTTTGTGAGTGACCTGTGATCCACTCTTCCACACTCCAGGAAGGACCTATATTTGAAAGCTACACATGACCCTTCATACCCTTAAAGAGAAGACAAGGTGTTTCAGGTAGAACCTTACTCTCAAGCTGCCTTGTGTATTCAAATAATACAGACTCTGCAGCCTTGTGGGTGAGTAATGGAACCAAAATCTATCATGAAGGCAGGGTTGGTTTTTACATCGGTTTTACTCATTAGGGCTTCTTTATGATCCTGATCCACAAAATAGTCTCATCAGTGAAACTGTGATGCTACTAACCATGCTTTGTATAAGAATAAGTCACTGAAGGCATTGAACCTCACAGAAAGCGTAGACACAGCTGTAGGAAAGTTTTAGGAATGGTCTTCCAGCACACTACCTCACTTTAACCTCTTGCTTCTCACTTTGACAGACTCCATATATCCTCATAAACATGCCCAACATTTCAGACATACTTGGTGCCACTTGCTACAAGAATTCAACCAAGACAGCATCTTCTCATGATTTCAGGTACCTGTCTCAAAATTCAGTTTCTGTCTTTGTGTTAAACTCACAAAAAACTATGTGGAGTCATAGAGTTATCTAAAGAAATCAGAACTATCACTGTCATCTGCTTAAGTGAATGGGTCAAGTACAGAAAAGAGTATTTCATGACCCATGATCACACGGGCTTGGGGCCATTGTTATATTAAGCCTTGGAGAAGAATGATGTATATTTTGGTTCTCTTGGCCCCTGAAGGAAGAGACAATAATGGAAAGGAGAAGCTCCTTCTGGGCTGCCTTACAGACCACCCTTTCCCAGTGTCATTTCTGGAGGGACTGGGGGGACACTTGGAATGAGTAGTGTCTTTTGCACAAGACTGGGATCTAGTGCTGGCACACGCTCTCCTCTGTCCATACTTAATTCATGTTTACATAAGAGAAACTTTTCTTTCCATTCATCCAGGCTACGCACATCAGAGAATGAAGCAATCTTTAATGCTCTTTCCTGTACTCTGACAACACTATTGGAAGGATATCTCCATGTAGCAGCTAGCTACATCATCACTGGGGTTTTTCCAGGGAATGTAAGCTATTCCCTTCCTAGACAGCCATAGCTGGGCAGACAAGTGCCGCTGCACATAAACATACCTCAGTCTGCCAGCAGACACCAAATGACAGAGTGCTGCATTCATTCCAGTAGCTGTAAGGCTACAAACTCATGCAGATAGAGTATAGATATACACTGAGCAATTTTGCATTGTTCGCCTCATGAAATTTGGCAGCTTCTTTTTGTCACACCAAATTCTGCTCAGACTTAGCAGAGATGTGTGAAACTTGGCTGAGTGGTGCAAAAAGAAGTTTTACCAGCTGATTTTTCCTCAGGAAAGTCACAGAACCATAGAATGGCTTAGGTTGGAAAGAGTCTTAAAGCCCATCCAGTTCCAATCCCCCTGCCAGGTTGGACCACTAAACCAGGCTTTGGATCAGGCTGCCTAGGGCCCTATCCAATCTGGCCTTGCATGCCTCCAGGGATGGGACATCCACGAGTTCTCTGGGTTCTCCGGTGCCTCACCTCCTTCTGAGAGAAGAATTTATTTCCTAACATCTAATATGAATTTTCCTTCTTGTAGTTTAAAGCCATTCCCCCTTATCCTATCACTATTAGACCACTTAAAATTTGGTACCCCTCCCACTTGTAAGTTCTCTTCAAGTACTGAAAGGATGCAATGATGTTTCCCCAGAGCCTTCTCTTCTCCAAGCTGAACAAACTCAAAACCCTCGACCTTTCTCATAGGAGAGATGCTCCAGCCCTGTGATTACCTTTGAGGCCCTTCTCTGCACCCACTCCAACAGCTCCACATCTTTCTTGTGCTGGAGGCAGAATGTAGGGCTAACTCAATACATTTGCATACCAATGTGGTAAAAAGAATAGTTTTGGCTCGGTAAGCACAAGTCTGGAAATGCCCCATTTACAGTTGCTGTTTATCTTTTGTTTCAGCTCACTTGCCCTTCTGACCTGTAATTGTACAGGTATTGCATGTAATTGTAATTGTACTGGTATAGCATGTATTGACATGACACTGGAGTCATCCAGGAGAAGTTGCACATACTTACATACAGTAAATCCAGTTTATTCGTCTTTGGGATAATTCACCACTATTTCTTTATTCTGGGTACAGGAGTCTCTTCCATGACCATTATCATTTGTATATAAGAGACTTTTGATTATTTGTTAATGGCTAAAGTAAAAATTTGTCATTGCCAACTGTGGACACATACTGGGATTTCCTCCCAGTGAATTCTTGGCTGTTAAAAGATGATTGTGTCAGCTTAAACACAGTGTTATAGGCTGAAGACACAATGAGGATTTAAATCCCCCATGTCAGGAGGCTTGTTAAATCAGATGGCAAGCAGTCAGAAGGGCTGATAGGAGTTAAAGACTCAACCTTTTAACAGCAATAATGATGAGTGGAACATCTTATCTAAGTATTACACTGAGCAAGAAATGGGAAGCTGAGCAGGAGATACCTACAGATAAGTGATCTGATATATGAAAGAATCCAGCATGCTGGGCATGGCTTTGAGTGGCCAGAGAGCATTGTGATACAGTACTTGCTGCAAAACCAAGAGATTGGAGAAAAAATGCAGGCTGTATGTGGTCTGCAGGTGCTGTTGGACAGGAATCCTGTGCAGGGAGGGGTGGCTGCTGCTGCCTAAGGGCAGTGAGCCTGGTCAGGGGGAGAGAGGGGCAGGGTGCGGCTGTCTGAGGGAGGGACCTGCCCTACAGAGGACTGTTTAAATACTTGTATTGACAATTTGCGTCATTCACTAAGAAGACTTACATACCCGACAAGTTGCCTTGCACCGACATTTTGTGCCAAATCCCAATAAATCCTGCTTTAAAAGCTGTAGTGAGATGGTATCTTTTGGCTGGCTGGTCTCACTGAGCCTCCTCAAGGCTGGCTCAGTGCCACCTGAACGCCCTGTGGTGCAGACCTCTCCCTGACCCCCAGCTGCCCCTCCCCTGATGCGGCTCCATGCCGTTCCCTCGGGCCCCTTTGCTGTCACAGAGATCAGAGCTCAGCGCTGCCCCTCCGCTCCTTCTGAGGAGCTGCAGCCCCCACGAGGCCTTCCCTCAGCTCCTCTGCTCTATGCTAAGCAAACCAGGGGACCTCAGCTACTCATCACACATCTTCCCCCGCTATGCCTTTCACCATCATTGTAGCCTTAAAAAAGACCCAGGCTGGCAGTGCTGTCTTCAGGGTGTTTTAGGTTTCGATGCTCAGGTGCCCACTCAGGGGATAACGGTGTCATTGAGGTCAATGATATAACCACAGTGGCAAATATTAGTGGCTGAACTTGTTTTCTCATCACCTTGTACCACAGCCAGCAGGAAAGGATGACTATTTCTAGGTGGGAAGGAACATCTTGTCATCCACTGGTGACATGGCATGTTTTGAGCGAGATGTTCCAGCTCTGGCAGGCAACGAGCTCAAAAATGAGCTTGGAGCCCGGCTGAAGCATAGCTGCCAACTGTTGGCATCCTGCTGGATCCAGCCAGGAGGGTGAAGTATCACCACGAACCTATCGCACGCAGAATTTACAGACAGCTTTGAGAACTCAGTATCAATTCTTCAATCAGGCTTTTATGTCAATAAGCACTTTTTTTGTTTGTTTATTGAAGTAGCACTACTGATAGGAATATGTTTGCTACAGTCCTATAAAACACAATGATGGCGGCCGTGACAGCTGAGCAAACCGATTGATGCTTGCAAGCATTGGATACATTTCAGTTTTTCTTGGCCTGGCAAGGCACAGCCTGTAAAATATTTCATTTTACTCAATTGTCTTGTATTTTGGTGATGGACTTGTGCAAGAATGCAGATTATTTGTTGTAATATATTGTGCATTAAGTGTTTACTCTGTAAAATTTGCTCCTGGAATTTTGTTAATGGCATTTTTGGACTCTGAATTTCAAAAAGCTTCCCCTACAGAATGACGAAAATTGATATTTGTGTGTTGGATAATGCATTTTTTTGGAAATCTTAGGTCTGTGTCAATACATGGCTCCCAGGGAATGACTCCACCTCAAGAGGTGAGTATATGCAGAGGTCAAAGTAGGGAAATAATCATGTTTCTAGCTCCTTAAGGACTTTGCTCTTTCAAAGCTGGCCATTATACCAAGACTGAACTGGTTATTGGTTTAAAAAAAATTAGAAGACTGTGTAGAACACCATCTAGTCATATTCCTTTGATTTCAGAAAGTCCAAGTCAAATTCAGTACTATGCAGGGGAAGAGCAAGATACCAGTACAGAAGAGAAACACTGACAACTGTGACAACAGTTTGCAATTCTACTCAGAGCTTCTCAAGCTGTGATTTCTAGACCAGTGCTTCAACAAAGAGTGGAGAATGAAAATTATCAGTGTAGTCACTGACAGATATGTTTCTTCTGGCTGAATAATTTATCTTGAAAGTATTTGGACATCTGCTCCAGGAGGTCGCTTACCTTTCAGAGCAGTTATTCTTATGTCACTGCTGTTCCTACAAATGCTGACATTGGCAGCTAACCAAAAGGAGCCCAAAACACCAGCTTTCAGAGACAGAGATGGGAAGAGATTTTCTTCTTATATCCTAAAGTAATAAATGGTGACTCAGAGTTTTCCTCTTCTCATTGAAAGCTTTAGACAACACCAATCAGAAAACTCCTGGAAGCAACAGCCACCCCAAAACACTTCTGCAGAAAAAGGAAGAGTGAAATATTGTGTCTGAGAAACCACCCAGGTCAGTGCTGCTTCTGTTTTATCTACTTTTTCTGTTTTGGAAATCCCCTCCTTGGTAATTGCTTGTATGTATGGCTTCCCTTTGGAAACCAGTTTTTTTTGTTTGTTTGTTTGTTTGTTTTCCTGGCATCCTCAGTCATGTTCTGAATTCACCAGTTGTTTCCCACTCAAAAAACTTCAGCATGGCCCTGCATTGGCAGATGGACTGAGAGACACAGGACAAAGGGGAATGGCCTTAAACTAAAAGAGGAGAGATTTAGGTTGGATGTTAGGAAGAGATTCTTTCCTCAGAGGGTGGTGAGGAGCTGGCACATCTGCCCAGAGAAGCTGTGGTGCCCCATACTTGGAGGAAATCAAAGCCAGGCTGGATGGAGCCCTGGGCAGCCTGATTGGTGGGGGGCAGCCCTGCCCACGGCACAGAGTGGGGCTGGGTGAGCTTTAAGATCCCCTCCAACCTAAGCCATTCTGTTATTCTATGATTCTATGATTACGATCAGGAGTTGGACTCAATGATCGTTATGGGTCCCTTCAATTCCGGATATTCTATGATTCTATCATACCAAAACATCAGCAAACAGTTGGAGGTCACTGTGCAGATGTGGTGTGTGCCTCTCTCCCGTGGAAAGCATCACAGGATGCTCAGCACCAACAGGGACGATATGTACACCAAGGCCATTACTGCTGTGTATTTTTCTTAAGTGTGCCTGGTTTCCCAGGAATATGTAGAGGGTTGGTGTGTGTCACTCACAGTCTCTCTACTTCCAAACTCCTGATACTCTAAGCATTCGCAGAAGCAGCCTGTAGGAGTGAAAATGGCAGTAGCAATAATGATACCTCAACAGCAGTTTCATTCTTTGGAAGAGAAATTTTGGCACTTATATTTTTTGGTCAGTGCTCCCATGCATGGTTAATCACACGATTCAAATACAGAACTAAATGTGTTCCTCTGTAAAGATATTTCTGTAGCTTTGCCAACAGTGCTTACCCTCATGCGTGGTCAAAAAACGTGGCTGCTCTAGGAGGGCTGAGAGCCACATCCCACACTGTGAACAGTGGGACAAGGGCAGTGGGTGCTTGCCTCAGGGCTTTGGCATTTCTTACTCATATGAACAATTTTGTTATTTTGTATAAAGAAATACCCAGCTGTTATTGATGAGAGAGGTTTCCTTTTCATTGCTTTGAACATGAGTTGTTATAGCTGAGCGTGCGTTTGTAACCTGTTGGCATTAAAATATCCCAACTCATTCTAAAATATAATGGATAAAGCTAAAATGAGTGACACAACCCATTTCCCTGCAAGTAGATACCTGACCAATATAGAGACTCAGGGTACAACAGCAGAAGAGATCTCAGTTCATATACAGATTAATATACATTATACAAAGGCATGCCTGTTTCACATCCTAGCTCCCAAGAAGTATTACGAGGAAGAGAGATCTTCACCTCCAGCAACCTGCTGAACTTTACATCTATGTTAAATAGAAAACTCAGGAAAGATAATTGTACCTGAATTTGATGCAAGCATTCCTTTTATTTTGTCTTTTAGACTGTTGACTATTACCTCTTTACCTCTTTTAAATGCATGGAGTTTTAACAAGCAGAAATCACAACCAAAATATTCAGGCAGTAACTCACACAACATCTGAACTGTGCAATTCTAGTTGATCACTATCCCCAGTAAAAACCTCTGGTTTTCATGGCTTGCTGTTTTTCTGGGCTTCAAGCATTGTGTTAGCACTCTTTCTCTGTGCCCAGTTGGACTTGATAGCCCTTTCCCTGTGAGACCTGTTAGCCTTTGCTCCTCTATTGTTATGCATTCATACAGAGTTGTATAACCATGGAACTGTGAGTGGCCTCAGCTCCCATGATTAGCTGAAATTTTGCAGTAAGAAGCATGTGGAAACAGAGGAACAGAGCAGAAGTCCAAGAGAATGATGCTGAGCTGTCTTTGCCCTACAAGAGGGGTTAATCCCTTGTGAGGGCATTCTTTGTGTGTTTAATTGCTTCTATGTAAGGTTGCAGAACAGCACAATAATTCCAGTGGCCACAGCACATGGTTCTGTGAGAGAAAAACCGATGGCCACATCATGCTTGGGGGATGAGTAAATTCAGATTTTATATGGGGATACTCAAGACATTGATTTTCCCAGCATAGCAAAGCTGTGTTCTTCATATGGTGGAGGAACCCCTGTGCCTCAAGTAAGAAGTATCAGATTAAAAATAAGCTTGGAAAATAGTCACTGAAACCTAATGAACAGTGTCTGGGTTTCAGAAGGACACATAGCTCACCCCAGAAGAAGACACCTTAGGCTCACCTCGTGCATCCTGAGCCTGTGTGAATGGCTGCTGGCTGTTTGTCCTCTGGGGCTATCAGGTTCAATCAGACCAGTAGGGGATCAGTGGGCCACACAAGTCCAGCCTCAGAAGTACTGGCTTAAATTAGGCAATGACCTTAGCAGGACTGCAGAAGGGCTTGTGGGATTGTGTGTGATGTGGATATGCAAAAGATAGGACTTGAGTAGTTTTGCCTCGGCCACTGAAACAGGCTGGTTCTGAAGGTGCAGTGTGCATTGCAAGTACAGACTAGGGCATGGGCTCATCATGCATGTCATCGTTTTTTTTCCCCCATTTTCATAGACAAGTTAGTAAATCAAAGATTACAACCAATGTAAAAAGTGCTGGATTACAAATAAGTTACAGGAAATGCAGAATACCAGTGTGATTTATAATTCAAAAGCTCAAGGCATAAATCAGTTTGATGACTCTTAAATGAATGCAATAGCATACAAAGTGGCATGACTTATAAATCAGGTTGACTTCATACATCAAATCAGTGGGATATAAATCCATTATTTGACAAGGTATGTCAACAATCTGAGGCATAAATTGTATCCTAAGTACATTTTGACAGGGGTCTCCTTGGTTATAACTGGTGCTCGGTAACAATGGTAAAAAGCAGATGCTACTCCTGCATTTGCTACACAAAAGAGCTGAGAGAAGTCATTTTGCCACTGTGAGAAGGCAGCATATCCAGCTCTGTGGGGAGCTGCCTTATACAGCACTGTGAAGATCTTTGTGACTCTTGCACTCCAAGGGAAAGAAACTATATATGTACAATGCTGAGCTGAACTAATCCTCATACATGCTCAAGTGTGGCTGTACCGGGAAGGGGACTTTGGGTCTGTATGGTGGCAGTGTACTTCCCTGTTCCATATAGGTGTGCTGGCTTCATGTGGGTGACACTAGAGTATGGAGCTGCACTGTATTACGCTGGCTATACATGCCCTCTACCAGCTGCATACCCACGACAAGCTCTTTTGAAAACACTGGGCCAATTTAACATCCTGGGTAAATTAATCATGGCTGAAGAACAGAGCACCTCACAGCTGCCAGATGTGGAGCTGGGCTTGACCGTGTATGGTGTAGCAGTACGTGGTGCCTCTGGAAGGTGGGGTTACTCCCTTGCTGCAGCCGAGCACCAAGAGTTTTATTTAACCTCAGATTTATGAGGCATATGGCTGTTGGCTGCAGTCACCCAAGAAACAATTTTTCACCACCACGCTTACCTGCTCTGGAGTGACTTGCTGTGTTACAAAAGGACCTGAAATATAAGTCCTGTCAGAAAACAGCAACTGTTCAATATATTTATATTGTATTCAGCAGCATACATAAAAATGCAAAAATGAAAATCCAGAAGTTATTGCTACCTCTTTTTATTTTCCATATTTTATTTTTTTATTTGTTTCATTGACTTTTATTCTCCCTTTTTAGAAAGATAAATGAGATTTATCAGAGCCTCTGTTTCTCTGCTGCTTCTTGCAGATATTTTACTTTTGAAATCTGAATGAGATAAATTTTACTACATTTATGATTCTATTTTTGGAGTGCATGAAGCTGACAAACCACATGGAGCCATGTGAAATTTGTCCAGGAAGAAAAACAACACAGAGCTTCTTTAGAAAACCAGAAGTTTTTTGAGGAAGCAATGGCTATTTGTCATTCACCATTTCAGTAGAGGAGGTCAAGTGACGGCCACATTCACCTACAAATAAGGGCAACAAAACTGAAGGGTCTGGAGCACAAGTGTTATGGGGAGCAGCTGAGAGAACTGGGGTTGTTGAGTCTGGACAGGAGGAGGCTCAGGGGAGGCTGCTCTTTGCAGCTCCCTGAAAGGAGGTTGTAGTGAGGTGGTGGTTGGCCTCTTCTGCCAGGTAACAGCAATAGGATGAGAGGTAACGGCCTTAAGTTGTACCAGGCTCAGGTTGGATGTTGTCAAAATTGTATTCTCTGAAAGAGTGGTCAGGTTTTGGAATAGGCTGTCCAGGGTGGTGCTCGAGTCACTGTCCCTAGAGGTGTTCAAGAAACATGTGGATGTGCCAATGTGGGTTAGTGGGCAAGGTTGAGGGATGGGTTGGAGGTTGGACTAGATGTGGTCTTTTCCAGCCTTAGTGGTTCTATGATTCTATGACAGTTACATCCAGCTGAAACCAAGCACATCTATGCAATACTGTGAGTGAGGCAGTGAGCATCCGTACCCAAATATAAAGCGAGAAAACACATGCACTGGGGACGACATGATTATTAGCATTTCCAGGAGATACACAAAGGCAATGGTGGTTGATGGGCTCTACCACCATCTAGTGGTAGATGGGTTCCCAAAGGAATGGGTATAAGGATCAGCAGCTGTAGGCTACTGAGTGCAAAGAGAAGGGGAGATGATGCTGAGCAGTTACCAAAGCTCAGCTGTCTACCCCGTCAGTACTTCATGTGGCACATTCTTGTGAACACTCATGTTGGTGTTGGTTGGGAAAGGCCTAAGGCTGAGCTGAAATGATTCTGATGCTCTAGCAGGGCATAGATGTGGGAACAAAATGTTGTTCTCACCGCTCTCTGCAGTCAAGGCACTGGCAGGGTTGCAGGCACCTTGTAGACAATTCTAGTTTTAATTCTAGTGTTGGCAACCATGTTTTTGGTTTTTCTGGAGATGAGTTGTTGTTCCAAAAGCCAACGAGCAAGGTTTACTTCACAAATAAAAGAAGTGGGCAATTTTACACATCAGCTTACTAATCTAGGGAGAAAAGCATTTTATAAGATACAGAACAGATGCATTAAGCCTACTAGTATGATTCAAAGTGAACCAGGTAAGTGCATACAATGCTAAGGTGTACATTTACTTCATTACTACACTGGAAACAATAAGGAAGAGGACAGCAGGTCATCTCAAGATGCTTGTTAACTAACACAAGAAATCAGACAAATAAACAGAAATAGTGAAATTTTAATAAAAGTCCAAAATGATGATTTACTTAATGTGACAGAGTTGTGGAATAATTCACACAGTCAGAACTTGATCCCTCTGTATCCTCAGTAGTATGGGCCAAGCCTTATTTTGCTGTTCACAAAAACAGAACAAGGCAATTTCTCTTCTAGTGTTGACAAGCAGAGGGCTCTGTGCTGGTGGAAGCAGAACTCAGAGCAGCTGCTGGAGGAGGAGTGTGAGGGGGAATTAGGAAATGGGAATGGCTGAGGGGGACATGCTGTGGCTGTGGAGAGAAAGGTGGGGAAGGCCCTTGGCTCAGTATGATACCACTGCCAGGCATCAGATAGGAGTTGGTCCAAATGACATCCTGAGTCCTGAAAGCAGCTGTTGTGAGAGAAAAGGGTGGTGAATGTATTAGATCACCTCACGTTGTTGTCTCTGTCTTACAGTGGCATCAATTAGCCTAGTAATATAAAAGGCTTGCCCTGTAAGAACAGATAAGAGAAAGACTTTGGCAAAACATGTTGAAGCCCTTGCCCTGGGAGCCTGGCTGACGTGCTGTAAGCAATCTTCATGTGGTGGCAGAAGGGACAAGCATACATGTACTTTCATAGGGGAAATCTGCTACAAGCTTCAAAGCTTGTACAGCAAGACCTGGATGAGCAATGGGCAAAATCATTCAAAGCAGCAATCTGAAGATAACTTGTTTTTTAACAAGTGAGACAGCTACAGCTAGAAGAGAACTGCCTAGCTCTCCCTGAGAACATGAGCCAGATATCTTATTTTGGATGACAGAAAAGACAAGTAGCAGAGGGGTCTCCAAAGGATGATCCTCACAAGCAGGGAGGAGCTGGCTGCAGAGCTGATGGTGAAAGATGACTCAGTGAAAAGAGTCCATAATCCCTTCAAAAGGATGGAGGAAGAATCACAACATGCAGGCAGTGAGTTTCAGGAAGATTAGTAGCAGTGGCAGAGACAGCAACTGCTCTGTGAGGACCAATATTAACAGCATCAAACAGAAAAAGTCCTGTACAGGGAAACAGTACAGCAAAGTAAGAACAATTTCACTAAGTCATGATGTGATGAAGAAGAAAAGATGTGAGGAAAAAAAGAAGAGAAAAAAAAAGAGAAGTGGGGTTATGTCAGAAAAGTCAGCTTAAATTGAATTAGCGAAAAATAAAATGTTGCAAGCAATACATGTAAGCATCTCTATATAAACGATAAAATTACAAACAGTGCAGATTTGTCAGAAAGATTGTGTTAATTTGTTAAACTTCTCTAGGAAGATCATAAATCTCCAAGTTGGATGAGAGGTAGTCGATGTCTTCTGTCACTGTTTCCCATGGTTCAGTTACAGTCTGGACAAATTACAATAAAGGAGTAGAAAATGTTTGCAGAACTATGCTCAAATATTGTTTACCACCAATTTAACTGCTGAAGGGACAAGACCCAATTTGCACCCATAGTTGCTTGATATTTTCACAGAGGATGACCTAGAAAACGGGATAAAGAACATGGCTATGAAGCTTGCAGTGGGTACGAAGAGGAGAGACATAATCTGGAATTGATGCGTGTCCTGTCAAACTGGAGAAAGAAATGGGAAAATCAGAGGTCTGTAAAATATAACCTATGAAGGGAGTCTGAAGAAACAAGGGCAGCCTAAATACTAGAAGGCAGCACTAAACTTTGCTGACAACCTTTAAATGAGCAGAAGGTGACTACAGGGAAAACAGGAGAAGCATGGGGAGCTGTATGAGAATAAGCAGTTCAAATTGCACATCAGCAGCCACAACTTAGAATAGGAAAAACTTTTGCCCACTAACACTACTGAAAGCCTGGAAGAAAACTCCACCTGGACACCAGAAAGCCTCCCTCTTTGGGGATATTTAAATTCAGATCATGCAAACTTCTGTGAGGATGGTGCAGGCATCCTTAATCTTAGCGTGAGAGCAGGGAGGAGACCCTGATCCTTCTTTTACTGAGAAAACATTGTGTGTTATAATACTTTCCCACTAATGACTACTGCAGTTTTAATGATAATTAGTCATCATTCAAACAGGGTTTTGCTGAGCATTTCGTCTCTGTGAGAAAAACACGTGAGTAGGTGCAAATTACTGAAGTCTGGATTCATATAAGCATGTAAAGCACAAAGGAGAGTGTGTTCCCTGTTGAACTACAAGCCTTTGTTGTAGAACAACATAAAAACCTGCACTTCTGTCTCAGGAAAAAGGAACTATTGTATCTAAATTATACATACGAAGAACATAAGTTTAGAGCATTTGCAAAGACTGTATATTTTTAGCTTTCACAAAACATTAAGTGATGCATTGTAACGAGAATCTCACCATTTTGTCTGCTTTATGGACCTGTGTCTCTTATTTTCTGTTCCCCAAGAGAATGGTATTTGCAAAGATATCAATATGAAAGTAGATGGGACTGAACACTGCAGTTGTAACTGCAGAGATAAGATGCATCTACTGTTTTGTTATTCCACATTTATAATACCTACACTGAATCTTGTCGTTCAGGAGGCTTTCTTTTTGTATTCAGGACATTTCTTTTTGAACTTAATCCACTTTCTCTGCATGACATATCTTAGTTACACTTCAGGGCTTGGCTTTTCTAGTGCTATCGTGCTAGTCAAGTAGGTATTGTTGTTTAGTATCACACAACACTTTGAGTTGTCAGTGCTGTGAATATGATAACCTGCTTCCTCGTCCATGCAACATGTCACCCATTAGCATTCCAGCTGCATTACATACTCCCTTTAGTGAAACAAAGTTAGGGCAACAGTATCTTGTACCATTCAACAAGGCAACAGACCTGTGTTTAATGCTCCAAGTTCAGCAATAGCAGCTAATTGTGATGAGCACTCACTTAACTAAATTTAGAAAGCATACAGTCCCTTTAATTATGTTGCCTGGCTCTTCAGTTAATTTGCAGCTTCTTTTGTTTACATATCTAACTGTTGTAATTTTTGAAAAATTGTTTACTTGCTGCTTACATCTTCCCTCTGCGTTCTTTGCAAATCTACAACCAGCTCCTGCTTACTTCATGCACTGAAAAAGTATCCTTGATTTTACGTCCAACCTATAATTAGAAATGCAGTGAGGATTTGGGTCATATGAAGCCATCAACTGGAAATAAAATAAATGGCATTCAATATATTTTGATTGTCTTGAAAAAGCATTTAAAGATAACAACAATACTCAGGATGGAAAGGATCCTTTAAAATCAAAATCCCATCCATTTGCCGGTGAGATTCATTGCAGTAGTTTTCCTTGTAATTTTTCCAGTCCAATTTTTAAAAATCCCAAGGGATATTAAGTAACAAATGAGACATGAGCTTCCAATATGTTGCGCGTGTGAAAAAAGGTCAATGTGATTTTGGGTTGCATCCACCAGACACCCTATCATCATCTATTGGAGCAAGAAGCTAATAATCTTCCTTTATATGGTTTTAGGATGCACAACATGTTCTTGCAATGCTGTGTTCAGTTATGGGCATATTATTACCAGAAAGATATTGACAGATCATAAAAGCACAAGGGCTCGGGTCATCTTCATTTGTCACAACAGTGTGACATTCCACCCTTCTTCTTCTCCCCAGAGTGAAAAAAAAATCACAATGGAATATGACTCTAGAAATATTCTGATTTATTTGTTAGTAAGTTTTGGTAACAAATGCATTATTCTGATACTATGCTCTGAAAGTTGAACTGACATGCCAGTCTTGTGAGAAAAACTCTAAATCTATGCTGTATGTATAAAAAAATATCAGCATGTTCTGGCATGAAGGTGCAAATAAAAAGTATGAGACGCTGTTGCTGTCTGTTTCCTGCACTAGATTGACAAAGCAATTGAGGTGTCCTCACTACATTCAACATTCTCTAGAAATCACTGGAAACTTTCTTTCCAGGATACCAGAAGTTTGCAGCTTGTTTATAAAGAGGCATTAAAAAAAAATTTGTTTTTAAATTCATATCACAGCCATTGCTATTATTTTAAGCAATTCAACACCTGTGAATATTATCAAACGGATAACATTTGTTTCCTTACCAGAGTATTAAGGTTTCTTAATTATTAATGTATTTGTACTACAATTCTTCTGTGATTTTACAGATTTTTAAATGTGTTTCATTAGTAAGTGCCCAAAGAAAACATTTATCATGTCTTTAATTATGCAGCAGATAATTCGGCGTCAGGAACATTCTCATTTTCCTTGTAAAAGCTTTTGCAATTCTTCAGAATTTCTTCAGCTCCTTACTGTAGCAAAAGGTTTCCAAATGCATGGCAACTTTTTGAATCTATTCCAAATCACAGTTTTGTGATCCATTCTTATCACAAAAGTACCCTTTTGGAATCACTGATGTGTATTTCAGGAATACTTTCAGTTGTGCCCTAAAAAGAATGAGTGCATTATATGCTTGCGTGCCATGAGATGCCATCATCTGGGAGAGGGCCACGGCCATGGCAGGGAGTCCTTTGGCAGCATGGCCTCAGCTGCACCAGCATCTAAGTATTTAAGAATGAGCACTACTCAAAGCAACTGTAGACTCTGAATGGAAACTGGCTCATATAAAACATGCCCTGTCGTATGTAATATGTGATAGATAACACAGGGCACGCTCTGTAGGAAGATGATAATATCCATACTTACCCAATGATATACACAGAGCTCTAAACACACACACACACATCTCTGTTGCACACGTGCATGTCCACACATACACACAAATACACAAACATACAGCAGTAATGCTTCAGGAACTAAAAGAGGAGATTTAGACTGGATATAAGGAAGAAGTTTGTTATGGTAAGAACGGTGAGACACTGGCACAGGTTGCACAGAGAGGTGGTGGATGCCCTATCCCTGGAGATACTCAAAGCCTGGATGGGGCTCTGAGCACCCTGACCTGCTGCAGGCATCCCTGTTCATTGCAGGGGAGTTGGACTTGATGGCCTTTAAGGGTCCCTTCTGACTCAATCGATTCTATGATCAGCATTAATCAGAATACCGTGTAGAGAGGCCAGTATGGGTCCCTCCTGCAGAGGCAGGGACGTGACTGTCCCCTCCTTTGCTCCTGACTCTCCCAGCTCCCTCACCCCACAGCCTGGAGAAGTTCCCACTTGAGGTCAGTCTTGACCTCCTCACAAAGCACGTTACCTGCATAGGCACACGCTCTATAGGAAACTGAAGGAAAACCTCAATCCCTTCAATGCGTACCTGGTTGAAATCCCAACCGCCCTCTGGACCGAACCCGAAGTCCTTGCCGTCCTTCCGCCGCTCTCCCGGCCCGCATTATTCCCCGACCCGCCGCAGCCTCAGCAGCTCAGTCCCGCAGTGTCCCCGGCCGCCAAATGGTGGAGCTCTTGGGCCGGGGAATGGCGTCGGCACAGCCCTGCAGCCTGCGAGATTCGCTTCTTTTTCATTTCCCTGCATGGAAAAGGGCGCTACTGTAGCCAAAGCACGCTCCTGGGTATGTTCCCACAACCCCGGTTTTCCGAAACTGGTATGAACTGGCGTTAAAACAGATTTTTTAAAGTAAGACTATTCCAGCATTCAAGACAGAATTTTAGTGCTGCATTACCTATAATTGCTTCTGTGCAAACTTTTATCTGAACGCACTGCAGAGATATTTTCCTAATAAATGTCTACGTCACTTTCATTTCGATTAAGACACAAATGTCAGGGTTGAAAGAGTGAAGGTAATCTATCTCATGTGAAATAAAATTCTATGTGACTGGTAAATTTATGCTATTCAGATCCTTAAACTTAATGCTGCTATATATTCATATGTATACAGGAAATACATATTTTTGTGTATGCTTACATATTTACCCAGCTATGTCTGCCTACATGAAGGAGCAACACAGGCCAGCCATTCTCCCCACACACATATATAACCCTATGCCTTAACACCAGTGGCACAGCCAAAGTGCCAACTAGTTCCACTCCAGCTCCTGAAAGCCATACACATTTGGGATCAAACCATCTGTGTTATCCTTCACACACCCCCAAGTTGCACTTGGAATATACAACTACTATTTAATAGTAAGACACTGATGATGTGGCATATTTGTTAATATGCCCTGGACTTTCCACTGAGCACTGTGCTCAGTAATTTGCAAGTTGCTTGCTCCACATAGAAGAAAAAAACACAACAGAAACCTTAGTTTTCCATCTTGTAAGAAGACTTGCATCTATATTCAAGCAACACAAAATATTTCAGAGCAATGTGTTTTTGCATGGCCATATAGAAGGTGCCTGCCAGCAAAGCCTTCCCCTTCTGCTTTCCCCTCAGTCATTCTTCTTCAGAGGGCAGTCACTGCTTGCTGTCTGATAACAGCTGCCTCCAATGGCCTTCCTAGAGTGAAGGGATGGCTTTTAGCACTGAGTCCTGCTAAGGTTTTCTCAGGCCCTGAAGGATCTACCTCCGTATGCTGATAGAAACCATTGTATTTAAAACATTCTACTTTCATAATGTACTGTTTTCAATAGTATCTCATAAAGGAAACAGTTCTGAAAGCATTTATCATTTTGTTTGTTTGTTTACCAAAGAAACCCATGCTGCAATCCTAATGAGAGTTCTCAGTAGAGTTCTCAGGTAGTCCTTACAGCCTGGTGTGACAAACGCTGAACTCAGGGCTTGCTCACCAGGAGCCACAGTGTTTCAGATGCTCAGAAATTTCTCATTTCTCAAAGTCTTCTTCTGGAGCAGATTGTGCTATGGTTTTAATAGCTCCTTTTGATATGTTACTATAGTCTGGTGATGGAATGCCTCAATTAAATTTCTCATATTTTATAAAAAATGACTGAAATGCAATTCGACATTATAACTGGAAGGTGCTTAGTTGGAAGTTGATTTGGGATCTTCATTAGAGTCAGTGGCTTGGAAGGAGGCATTTAGATCCATTCCATCAGTTTCCATCTCTGCTAATGTCAGAGAAAACTACTCTAAATAGCTGTCTGGAAAGATTTTTCCCCTGTGGTGCTGTGCTTTAAATTAGATGATTATGAAGTTTTCAATGCAGTTAAGTGTAATTTATATTAAACTGAAGTATATCTTATTATTTCTGAGGCTATGCTTGAGTCATGGGTTTCAGGTTGATGAATTATTCTAATAGTATTCTGCATATTAACTCTTCTTACAGCAGATGTAAATGATTGAGAAATGGGCAGTGGCTGGTTAACTTCTGGTGCTGCAGTTCTACAAAACTGAGCAGGTATATGTGAAAACTTTTCATTTTTTGCCAAATCAGCACCTCTGCAAATATCTTCATGTATTTCTCATGCAAGAATATCAGCAAGATGGATCTGCTGGTGGCTGGTGGCCAGGACTGAGCCATTTATCAGTTATCAGGGTCTGCAGAAGCTTGAGACCAGTGGCCAACTGGAATTGTTCAATTTTCCTGCGCGGCACAGAATACTTCCTTTTAATTTTCTATTATACTTCATTTTGGATGGTTATTTCTGATTTCAAGCTGATTTTCTCTTTCTACTACACTGTTTCTGCAGCCCCATGGCTGTTGTTCTCCCACAAAAGGTACCAGACAGAAGCTAGCTAACATTTTTTTCTACTACACAGCATTCTTTGCCTGTCACATCCACACTAACTGCAGTGTATAAGTACTGATAGCTATAGACAAGCTGGCACCAGGATATTCTTGTGAGTACTAGCTATACCCAGTGCTAGTTAAACCAGACAAAATTTCATTTCCATTTGCCTACAGAAAGATTCATTTGTGCTCTCCTTTCACATTTCCTCTGGGAACACACTGTTGGATCTCTTCATCTGCCCTTAAAATTTCTCTTTATTTGCTTTTACAGACACTTAACTTTTTTCCCCTGTAACACTTAGGAGGAGAAAGGTAAAGCTTATGCAAAAGCTCACTCAAGGATGTTGATTTTGAAATCATCTACTTCTTGAGGGGATACCCTAGGCATATTCCGGGAAAGTTGAGCTGTCATACCTCATTAGCTTTGCCTCTTCAACCCGTGATACATCTTTCTCTAGACTCTTCAGCATTTATTAAGATAATTCACTTCATAATTTTTTTCCTAAATAAAATATATAGGCCCTGATCTTACACCGATGCAAAGCGGCTTGTATGCTCTAGCAAAAGATGCAGCCCCATAACTGCTGAAGTTAAGGTTAGTCTGCAAAGGCATCTATGCACAGTACAAATACTGAAGAGATGTTAGGCAGATTTGCACCTATATTTACTCTTTTTTTTTTTTTTTAATATTCTGAAAGAGAATTATCCAAATGAAAACCTTCGAGTTTAGAAAGTATAAAATATTTAGAAAATATAAAAATGTGTGTCTGGGACTGGGTGAACATTGACACTACACTGTTGGATGTATCTAATATTGGATGGACTATACTGGAGAAACAGACTGCTTAAATAATACTTGCTATCTTCACACTCTCAGGTACTCAGTATCAACATCTCAGAGCAGTTAATTTTTTTTCATTATAGTTTATCAGAAGGTTTCTTGGAAACAATTCATAGATAAGAAGAGTATAAGGCAAAGATTTTGTTACTGCAAACAAAGAATGTTCCAAATCTGCATGAATGTTGCCATTCCAGTGATGAACAGAAGATGCTGACTGATGCTAAAGTTGTCCTTGAGTAACGATCCTCAGAAATCCTTTACTTTTTACTAAGGTCTACTGAACAGTGAGCGAACTTTACAGGATTTATTTTTATTAGCTACTTCTGTTCTAAGGGCTAAAGCATACGGTTTATACATATTGAACCTCTGGTTAATTATTTTTTACATGCATTAGCACTAGTTAAATTAATCTACATTAAGTGACTACAATGTTAGCTCTGTCCTGATGTAGGAGCAGTTATTATCATTCAGTATGTTTGACTAAGTACCTTTCCTAGGAGAAATCCTAAAACAACATATGCTTGCAATAGCAGTGGGCAGTTAAATGCATTGTACTGCAATTATATTTTACTGTATGGAGAACTTTTCATCAAAACATTGCATTACAATTGAATACTGAATCATGTTCCTGCCAACAAGTGATGCATCAAATCACTGTGATTACAGTCAGGATTGAATCAGGAAATTAACTGTCAGAATCAATCGACGGTTACCCTGCTTTTGGAAATTAGTAGCTGTATCACTCAGAAATGTACTTGAGAGAGTGGACCAATAAATGCATATGAGCTCCTAAAGGTAAAAAAACACAATCTCAGAAATAGTGTATTCTTTACTTTAATATAAGCTGATTTTTAACCTGTTTTTAAGATTTCTGCATCCATCATATACATCACAGGCATAGAAATAGGAAAAATACTACAGCAAACAATTATATATTATGATTCTGGCATTAGCAAAAATGGAGATGAATTTTATGCTTCTTCCCAACGCTATGCCTAATCACTGCAAATACTTTTGCTGTTACAGCCTAAGAATTCTCATTTAGAGACAAGATGAAAAGTCAAAACTTCTCAAGAAACTCAGAGTGCAAATTTCATTTCAGAGGTATAACGAGATAGAAAATCTTATCACGATATCCTAAAAATGCTATGAAGACCCAAGTTCAATCACATACTTTACCCTCGTTACAAATTAAGTTGTAATAGAAACAAAATCTCCGCTGTTGGTCCACTGCTCTGCTCATTACACCTCTCAGATTTTATGGTTTTAGTTCAGACTGCTCCAAGTCATTCGCTCAATAGCATATTTACAAGCATTATGATGCTTAAAACTGAAAACGTGATTTTAGAAAGAATGTGGCGGTTGGAGCAGTAGAGGGATGCAGGCAGTGCAGCATCTGATCATTAACATTTCCAACTTGTAGGGATTTAATCAGCTTTTTTTTTCTCTTTTATATGTAATAAACATACATGTTAGCTTTAGTTTAAGCTTATCAGGAGAGGCTAATGTATTAATATCCCAGTGAGGTTATGCATCGCTTTGGTGTGATGCACCTACGTACATCTGCAGGCACTCATCAAAGGTCTGTGCAACAGTCAAAGAATTAGAAACTTTCCAGCAAATGTTAAAAAGCTCAACTATTGAAGGTATTCTGGAATTGTTAGAAAAGGAAGAAAATTAAATTTAGACACCAGCAGTCTGGGAAGCTCCTCTCCTCCCCTACAACACCAGAACAGAAATACAAGGATAAGAAAGCCCTTCCACAGTCTCTGTGCACTAGGAGTGTCTAATTCCAGCTTTGTTTCAGTCAGGCTGGTGGCTTTCTAAACTGTAAGAAACCTGAAGCAAGTGAGATACTGCTGCCTCCCTTCCATCCGGAAGCTCAAGGGACACCCCTCTCTCTCTCTCCTTTGCCCATGTATTTCACTCTTTGCTCTCCCCCCATCAGCTTTGTATTGTTAACTATTCCTGTTGAAGTGACTTGACTATTTAGGATTTAACTGGGCCAGAGCATAAGACACGGCTCTGTGGATGAATGATTATGGTATTCATGTAGTAGAAAAGAAGAGTCAATGTGTGCCACACTGACTAAATTCACTTTCTAACTTGCATGTGCAATGAATAAATGACATAAGTAATCTCTGCAGCAGGATCTAGAGTCTCTCCTTCCTCAAATGTGACCACACAACCCATGAGCAACAAATCACAGCGGAATCCCCCCTATCTTTCTGGACTCAAAACAGGAACGTTCCCCCTGTTGCATAGTGAAGAGCTGTGTGGGTGCAGTGTTCAGCTCAGAGGCAGATGTGAAGCTGGAAAGTCCCAGCCAGGAAAGAACTTATTCACTCAACATTAAGCAGTTCAGCACAAGAAGAGTGTTACCTCTACTATCGCTTGCAGAACCAGGTTACTTACAAAAGATATGGGGAAAAAAAGTATGCTAAAAAAAAAAAACCAACAAAAATCAGTTGGTGAAAATATTTATTACCAGAGAGTTTCCCGGGTTTGAACCAAGATTTTTATGTTTAGGTAGGGGAGAAAAGCAAAAATGGGCATTTCAAAAGATAGAATGAGCTAACACTGCAGTAGGATTCATGGATCCTTGCAACACAACTTTGTCCTAATTTTATTAGAGCGTATAAGGCCCTCCCTCTAAGTTTTCATGTATTCTACCAATTTATTTTACATGAGACAGAAGGACTTTTAGTTAGGCTAAGGTTTCCAAAGGGAGCAGCCTGCTGCTGGGTTCCCAAATCTGCATGCACACTTCTTGCCACACAGTCTGATACTCAGACTTACTCATTCTTAAGAAGCTTTGTTGCTGTTACTGTAAAAATCCTATGAGCTGTGCCAAATTCTTCAAACCTTGTTTATAAATACTTGTAGCTGTTCTGAATGCAACTCATAGCAGCCTGCAATGACTGGTTGGAAGTAACTCCTGAAATTGGATTTTTATGAGATGTTATTGGATTGCTATTGGCGTAGTCTCCAAATTTGCTGAGGATGCACCCAATCCCACTGTCAATGTCATTTGATGAAGATACAAAGAACATTAATCCCAATCTATTTTAAATGAGAAGAACTCAACAACAACAACAAAAAGTAACAACTCTAAGTAGTGTTCTGTGGGAAAGTTAGGCAAGGAAAAAATGGTTTTTTCCTCTTCTTTTTTTTCTCTCTCTCTCTTTTTTTTATTAACCTTTTCTCTCATATCTCCCTTCTCCCTTCTTTGTCTTCTTACGACTGCAACTCTGAAAAATTCCATAAAGATTTACTTCTTGTGGGCATTACACATAGAGTATCTCTTGCCTTTCTAAGTCCTTCATAGATCAGTACCTCATGGACAGTGGCTTCTGTTTAGTGTGAGAGAAAAAGGGAGCAGGCAACTATGTGTCTAATATGGGGCATAAATGGGAGATGACATATGCAGAAGAGGAAAAGAAGAGCATCGTATAAAATTGCAAGTCCTTTGAAGTGTAGCAGTAAGATTTCAGAGCAGATTTTTTGAGAGGTGGGTGAGGTGAGGGAGGAGCCAAAAAACAGCCCTCAACTCATTCTTTCTCCTGTCACCAAGTGCTGAAATTGGTTATTCAACTCCAATGGTTTTAATGGCAGCTGTCTAACCAAGACAGTTCCAAGTGATTAGCAGCCCTCACAGTGTAGCAACAAAGACTGTATGTTTAGAAAAACATTGTATTTACTCACTTGAAAGAAACACTGAAGTATTAATGGCGAGACATAAGATCATGAGTAGATATTTTTTGTAAATGGAAATTTAACTCTCTTGCAAAAACACTTGCTTTTCCTGTACAATTCAAGTGTTACAAATCAATAGGTGTATTGCAGTGAGCATTATTTTGAATGCATTATAATATCCATTATAATATTGTAATATCACATTTTGCATGGATTATTTTTGGCAATTCTCAAAATAAAAAATGGAAAGTACAAAATACGCTTTATCATTGGAAAATAAGAGTTTTTCTCAGTTAAAAAGAACAAAAGTAATAATAAATCAGAATTTCCATTTAGTGATACAAAATATGCCATGAAACCCCATGGTCTTGGATTAAGTATGGAACAAAGTATTCTCACCTTAGTCGTAAATATTATTTTGAACTGGAATTTCACAGGCATATTTATTGTAAGGCAGAAGTTCACTTTTTTCTTGCACTAAGGTCAAACATAGAGACTTCCATCCTATCTACAGTACAGATCTTTGTTCCCTAATATTGTTCCTTATATATATATATTCTAATGAATATGTGCAGAATTGATTTTGAGCTTGGTATAATTTAATCCATCAATTTAACATTATATATATATATATATATATATATATATATATATATTTTTTTTTTCCCCAGTATCTGAAGGTAAATGTATTAAATTCAAGTTGCCTGTAGTTTTGGTCATATGGGTAAATGAACACTATTAGCCCAAATTTATGGATTCAAAATATAAGACTCTGATAAAATAAAGACCACATCCTATAGTTACACTGAGTAAGCCTTGTTACAAGGACAGATACATTCTTTTTAGTGTGATCTAATGGTAAATCATTACTCATTGTGAATAAAGGAGTAATGAGTACAGCAACCATCTGTCACAATTTCACTTTGTACAGCAGGGATTACAGAGAAAACTGGGTTGAGAATTTTGATACTTCATCTCACATACTACCCAACAGTGGACACTCAACACAGTTTTCTAAAAGTGTCCACCTAATCAAAAAGTTGTTTTGCTTTTCCTTTCCAAAATTTAAGTTCTCATATACTGAAGTAAGATCTTTATAACCACTCGGTGATTTGTTTTAAGGCATGCAGAACTCTCTCTTTTCATTTCCTATCTTCATGCATAATGACCTGTGTGACTGATCACTATGAATGGACAGGTAAAATGAGATCAGATCCATTGAATTTACTAATGTTCTGAAAATAACAATAATAATAATAATAATAATTTTAGTAATGTTTTTATCATTTGGTTATGCTAACTTGCACAAAGTTGCAAACTTCTTTCTTCCCCTTTATGCTAGAAATCATTGCACTTTAGATTTAAAAAATAAACATGAATAGGAAAACACAATAAATTTTGATAACGATCCACGACCTTTTTTAGTGGAGAGGCTGTAGGGACTAAAAGAATAAGACAGGATAGAGGTACAGTACTACTAGTTTTGTGAAATCAAGTGTTGTGAATCTGTGCTTAAAACAAAAGAGGTTAACCCACTCCCTAGAGCTCAAACCAAGGCAAGGCAGTCTGTGGGGACTAGATCTGGAAAATGCATGACTTGAAGCACTCCGTTTCCCCTCTTTCTTTCATTGGCTATTTGAGAACACTTCCAGTTGTCAAGCAGAAGAAAGGTTGGGCTGTCCTGCCTACTTGAAGGTTTACTTCAAATGAAGCAGTTTTCCTCAAGAATGTATAATGTTATTTATGTTTATTAATGTTTTTATATATTAACCTGCTTTGGCAGGGGGGTTGGACTCGATGATCTCTGGAGGTCCCTTCCAACCCCTACAATTCTGTGATTCTGTGATTTCTTTCCTGACAGTCCCTGATAGCAGAGTAAGCCAAAATCTTAAAAAACAGAACAAAACAACATCTCATACTTTGTAAAATTGAAGTAGGAAACTGATCTTAGATGCAAATATGTACAAGTTTCTGAAATTCTCACATGCAGAAAACTCAGTTTTAGGGACAGGAGCTATCTATAAAATCCGGTCTCAGATTCAAAGCTGTGTGTTGGAATGCCAAAAGCTCGAGAGGCACATGTGGTTTGGGCTTGGCTTTCTGTAGACTGAAAGGTTCTCCAGGCCAGCAGGCATGGCCTGTCCCATGCTCCCAAATGGGAGACCTGCCATGCTAGTGAGTGACGCTATGAGCTTAGAACAGGGAGGGCCTACAGAAGTGCAATGACCAGTACAGGAAA
This sequence comes from Lagopus leucura, assembly GCF_019238085.1. Lineage (NCBI taxonomy): Eukaryota > Metazoa > Chordata > Aves > Galliformes > Phasianidae > Lagopus > Lagopus leucura. The sequence continues at coordinate 29,416,527 of NW_024962263.1, forward strand.
AAGAGGTAAAATCGCAGCCTGATACTTCTAGAGATGAAAGAATTCCAGCAAATACTGGAAAGTGTTGTGCTTTTGCACTTGTTAACTGATTGCACAAGGAAAGACAAAGGAGGAAAGCTTAGTCTAGGCATCTGCTTCTCTGTGAACTGTGACAAAGACATGAAGAGGCATTTACTTGTTATCATCAGCCCAGGGAGAGCCGTTCTGAGAATGGAAATGCTAATCATCAATCTCCCTGTGCATGCGATGTCTCTGTTTAATAGCTGATAGAGCGTCTCCAAAGGGGCTTTTTTTTGCTCTTTGTTTAAAATGACATATAATGGACCTGGACTTATCAGTGTCTCTAAATGCATTTTCTGTGCTTTATCCTTACTAAGGGATTTAGTTCGTTCTAATGAATATGTGCAGAATTGATTTTGAGCTTGGTATAATTTAATCCATCAATTTAACATTAAATTAATATGCGAAGGGGGTCTCTTTGTGGATGAAAAACAGAAGGAGAACATTCTTATTAATTTAAAATGGACTTGAGAAATGGAAAGAGGCTGCTGCTATTAGTATCTGCCACTGGGCTTTACCACTGGCTTGTGAGTGGCCTCATGTGAATACTGCAGCTGCTAAAGCCACAGTGGTGGGGAGATGTCTTGCGCGCACTCATCTGGAGATCCATAGGTCTCAAACTGCAGGGTGAGGGCTTTGCAGGGGCTGTGAGGGCTGGCAACTCCTCACATCTACCTACTGAACATAATTTTACACGGACCAGGATCCCCTGGCAATTTTTCACATTAAAGAGGAGTTCAAACCAAGGCTGTGTCCCAGGCTGAGTTGAATATGTGGGTATGCCATCAGATCTTACTTCTGACTCCTCATTCTTGAGCTACAAGAAAGCTGGGAAAGGACTTTTTATAAGAGCATGTAGTGACAGGATGAGGAGAAATGACTTTAAATTGGCAGAGAGTATGTTTAAACAAGTTATGAGGAAGAAATTCTTTACTGTGAAGGTAGTGAGACACTGGAACAGGTTGCCCAGTGAGGTTGTGGATGCCCCATCCCTGGAAGCATTGAAGGCCAGGATGGATGGGGCTTTGAGCAACCTGGTTAGAGAAAGGTGCCCCTGCCTATAGCAGGGGGTTGGAACTAGGTGATCTTAAAGGGCCCTTCCAACCCAAACCACTATGTGATCCTATGATTATCATCTCCAGAGAACACAGTGACAACCTAGGGAAGTTGTCAGGAATAGTTTTAAGCAAAGTGTTTAAATTTTAGAATGCACTGCCATAGGGAATTATAGAAGTGAAAATTTGAATTCACACTAGAGAGTTTTGTGGACTGATCTGTGAATAATAATTTAATCAGTGAGTTGGGTCAGGTAGACTTGAGTACCTCTTCAGTACCATTTCAGTACCAGTACATGGCCCATGACTTGCCATCATTAGAGCTGCTCAGGTCAAGCTTGGTTTAATCTTCAGCAGTGTTTTGGCTGCAGACTTGTGAGGACCTCACAGACCACATCCAGGCTTTGTGCCCAGCTCTTGTTCTTGATGATCTTGACAATTTTCCTCACTGCTTTGGAAAAACAAAAGTGTGCCAGCATCTCTTCCGCACTGAGGGAACCAATACTGCTAAATTCCTTTTGCCAAAGCTGGAGTTGGGAGGTAGTGAAAATACGGTTATTTTTTCACTGGCACCAGTGTCCTCTTACGCTTTCCAAAGGACTGTTGAGACCATCATTCAGATAAAGTAGATCTCTACTTGGTTCTTGGGGCAAAATGTCACCTTAGCCATACAGTTACTTGGGCTTATAAAATTTGCGCTTGCCTGAGGGGCTGAGGGCCTTGAACAACCTCTCATCCAGTCCACCAAATCCTATCAGTTGCATTCTTTACAAGTGTTTGGTGGAGAACTTTGACGAAAGCATTTTGGCAATCTTAACATCTTGTCACTTAGGAGAGCCCTAGGCACACACTTTTTCCTCCTTCAAAGAACTCCAACAAATTAAGGGTCTATAGCTTGATTTGCAAAGATCTGTCTTTCCACTGCACAACATTTATCCATGTTCTCTCCAATATTGTTACTTATTCTAATTCCTATCATTTTTCTTGTACAGCTGTCAGCCTCTTGTTTATTGGATCATTCTTTTTAAATACTTGTTACCAGATTTGTCACCTTTTGTTTCCCTGTTATTGAGCCCAGTTTAAACAGTTCATCATATCATAGTTATGGTTTAGCAATTTCATGTTTATATTTTGTTAGTACTCAGCAGTGGGCACATTCTACTGCTGATAACTTTTATTTGTTATCTTATTGATTTGCTGAAAATACTTCCTACTGAATTTTCAATTTAAGGGAACTTCTCTTGCATATTGCCTGGAAATGAAGGTTTTCACACTGTGACCTTCCTTCCTTTCTTTATTTTGTTTTCAGTGAACACTGAAGCAAAGAGCTTTTCCTGTTATTACCTCATTCTCTGAACATTCTTATTGAAAGTTAACTAGGTACAGGGCATGCAGATTCTCTGCTGAGTTCCCTGCTGTGCATGAGTTTTGGAAATGTTTTCAAATTGTAGCATTGTAATTCATATAGATTTTCTGTTGTTAGCATATTATTAATTAATTCCAGTTATTGTCAGTATTATTCTCCAATCTATTTTGGCCTGCATTACTATGTTGCTGTATTTTGGTCACCAGTGAGTTCAAGCTTCATTTTAATTTGATTGTTTAAATGTGAATTCCAGATTTCATAGTGTATAATTTCAGTATGAGCATTATTATTCCACTCTATTTAGGTATGGGAGCATTTTCTGATAGTTGTAACTACGCACTGATTTTCTAATATAGTGCCTATAATATAAAATGTATATTGAGAAGATAAATATTATATTTATGACAATAATTTTACTTTGTTGTTGTTTTTAATTTATTTTTCACTTTTATACAATTCTCCACTCAAATTTAAAACATAATCTAGCAGATATTTTGGGTTTTACGCTCTGTGAGGAAAGCTGAATTTGAAATATGTTGTCACACCATTGCAGTGTGGTTCTTCAGTGGTAAAGGTTTAGATCCAGAGCTTCTTTTTCTGTGTGCATATTAGAGGTCTCCCTCTGGACTCCAGCGGATCTTATAAATAGTGCAATTCTTGAGAATGGAAGCTGCAGGAGCAGAGAATAGGTGTAATGCAGTGATGCACACTCCATACTGGCTACTTTCTCAAGTGTCAGTTTTGGATCTGATGGCCTGACAGAATGTAAGCTATCAGGGAGTGCTGTGCTCTGTGGTGTGAGGGACAGCCTGATGGACGGGGCAGACCACAAAAGCTTGATTTTCCTGAGAAACTTAGCTAAAATCCACATGGGCTGTCTTGGGTCACTGGAGGTAATGCTAAACTTGCAATGGGTGCTTGAGTTTTAATGGTAAATACAGGATGCCTCAGGCTTTTCCACATTCTAGAGTGAGAAAAGCCTTTCCTGTGTATGTATCTCAACAATATATGGTTAATAATGTTGTATTTTCTATTTTTACCTATTCCTCTTCCATTAAAGTAATATTTTTATTTTAATCATTTTCTCCCTGTGGCTTAGAGGTGAATGAGTGCTACTGTCACAGATACAGCTGTGCAGATACATTTATTTAAGTGTTTTTAAAAGGATAATGGCATGGGGATCACAAAGAATAACTGGAAAGATTTCTGACTGAACTGTAAAGCTATCTGAGAGTATCCAAGACTTAATTTTTCAGGCTTGATGTAGCACAGTGTCAGAGGAACATTTTGACACTTTTCCTGTACTTGAAAGAGAAGAGCATATGTCAACAGCTGAGGATTGTATCAACTGTGGTGTAAAATAATATAGTTAAAGGTGATTACCATGTCCAGACAAACAAGACACATGGTTGGATTCTGCTACTGATGAAGGCAATACCTGATGTATAGAGTCACATACAGTGACAATTATAATGAACAGGGACATCCAGAAGAGACTGCTTGCATTATTGGGCACAGAGACAAGAGATGGTGAGGACAGATAGGTGGTAATAAAGCAGTCTCATATCCTTCCCTACTGAGAGACAGGAAGAGGGAATTAACAAAAAAATTAACAAAATTTCCTCCAAACCAGCTCTAAAGTCACTTTTCCTTCATTTTAAACTGCAAAAGAACCAAGAGGGTGTACACAGTGATAGAAAGAAAGACTTTGGTATTTTCAACATCCATAAGATGAATCTTTCAAATTGAAACCATAAAGGAATAGAAAGGAAAATCACACTGTAATGTTGACTTCTGATCTAGAAGAACCAAGAACTAATTTCTCTTTGATCTTTCAGCAAATATTTTAACCACATAGGATGAGAGACTGGTAGCAAACGAAAGGGCACTGAGAGATTCCTTCATGCTATAGGCAACCACACCAGAAATCCTTATTAGCACATTTGAGACTGTTTTAACATTATATAGGTGTTTTTCCCCCCACAACACATATTAGAAGGCTGTTTTCTTCTCTGATACTTAGAAAACCTTTTCTAGTTTCCGGTCTAATTTTATTCATGACTGGTTTATACTAATTTGTTCTTACGCTAGTACTGTCTTCTGCTTTAGTAGCTCATTTCCTTCTGAGGCACATAGCCGTCTGCTCAGTTTATGCAGTCTTAACTCCTCTTGCTTCTCATTTTTCTAGGCTAAAAAAGGCCACCCTTTTATATTTCTTCTTGTATTCCCAACTGCCTTCTCACTCAACCAACGTTTTTGACCATTTTTGTACCTACACCTATTGAAATAATTTTATTTATTTGTTATTTTACAGTGAGTGGCTAGAAATGTATGTAGTAATTTCTGCAGGGGCATTTCACCTGGGTCTTATATAAAGCATTCATTTTTCAGTCTGTATCGAAAATATTCTGTTAGACTAATTTCACTTTTTTTTTTTCTACCAATACCAACAAAATGCTGTGACACTCTGGTTTTGAGTAAATAGAGCCAGATTTAATTCCTCTAAGATTATGAAAGTGTGTTCTGACAGTACAAGTACTATCCTGAAAATTAACTCTGTTCTAAAAATCTCCTGCACCATCATTCTGTACTTTCCTGCAGTTACAGGGCTAGATATATATCCTGACAAAAAAACATTAAGCACTTTGTGTTAGGAGGCCTGGTTTGCAGTTCTGGGTAGTGATTCCCTCTGCCACACTGCAGAAACTTTCTGCTCTTCATCATGCTCAGCTCCTAACAGGAATACTGCAGCACTGAATATCTACATTCAGATCTTGTTAAAGTAGAAAAATCACCTTCCCTGGAGTAACCAATTCTTCTTCTGTGTAGGAGTTCTGCATCCTGGGGGTGAAGCCTTGCATGAAGTTAGAGCGATCGCTCATCAAGGGCAAGTCCAAGTATTGTTTTATTGCCTGTGCTTCTCACACATTACTGCCATTACCATAATTTTCTCAACTTTATCAAATACATCAATGTAAGTGGATACCCCCCTTCAAATATAGCAGAATTTGAAAAGCAATTGAAAATAAATGTGCACTTTTGCCCCTTTCATTTATCTACCTTCTGTCACAGTAGGTGCCAACCAACTCGTTATCTGTGTTTCCATCTGCCTTGTGCTGTAAGAGGGAGCTTCTCTCCCTTAGTTTTAGATTTTAAATATCTTTATGCACCTGAAGTGTAAGGGACCAAGCTTCAAATTCTACCTGATATATGGTTGATTGTTGGGAACAAGGAGTTAGACTCAGTGATCCTTATGGATGTCTTCCAACTTGGAATATTCTACTATATGCTATAAAAATATTGTGAAAAAGAGGGGAGAAGTTGATGAATATACATTAGGACAACCACATATCAAATGACACAATGTTCTTTCCAAAAGTTTATACATTTTTAATTTTGATATATATATTTTTTCCACACTATGGAGAAACCAAGTAGCACTTTCTTTACCTGCAACTGGATTTTAAAGGCTTCAGGTGAACTAAAGCCTATCAATCAAATGTGACATCAAACCTAGGCACTCTTGTGAAAGTTTAATGCTTGCAACGTGTATGAATGACTAGTTTTGCAAATACCTACTTATAGGTATCTGTTGCGGAGATGTTCTAGATGTTCTTAGGCTGAGCTCTGAGTGAATCTTCTCGAACCCTTAAAGCAGGTTGAGGGAAGGGATCCTTCCCCTCTATTCTGCCCGATGAAGCCACATCTGGTGTACTGTGTCCAGTTGTGGGCTCCTCAATTCAAGAAAGACAGGGATCTCCTAGAGAGAGTCGAGAAGAGGGCCACAAAGATGATAAGGAGCTTGGAGCCTTTCTCTTATGAGGAAAGGCTGGGAGACCTTCAGTCTGTTCAGTCTGGAGAAGAGAAGGCTGAGAGGGGTTTACAGTTTTCACTGTTTATAAATATCTAACAAGCAGGTGTCAAGTGGATGAGGTTAGAATCTTTCAGCAGTGCCAAGCAACAGTACAAGGGGCATGGGTACAAACTGGAACACAGGAAATTCCATATGAACATGAGGAAAAACTTCTTTACTATGAGGGTGACAGAGCACAGGAACTGGCTGCCCAGAGACCTTGTGGAGTCTCCTTCTCTGGAGATGTTCAAGACTCATCTGGATGTTTTCCTGTGTAATCTATTGTAGGGAACCTGCTTTAGCAGGGGCTTGGACCAGATGATCTGCAGAGATCCCTTCCAACTCTTTCAGTTCTGTGATTCTCCCCATTTTCCTATAATCATTACAACTTCCTCCATAAATGTAATAGGCAGTGGTTCTGTTCTCCTGTGATGGTGGAACCCTCATGTAACCCTCATGGAAAAATACCATATTAGTAAAAATATTGGTGGTTTTTTTTCTTTTCCCTGCAGGTAGTTCATCTCCAGAATAAGTATTTATTATTATTATTATTATAATTGTTGTTGTTGTTGTTGTTATCATTATCGTGATTATCATTATTATTATTACTCCTATTGTTGTTTTGCTACAGAAATCTCATTGAGTTCTGAGACTAAAGATTGTTATTCACAGAAGAAGCTAAAACATACAGTCCATCAACATCTCCAGGGCAATTTTTCATTAGAGGTATTTGTCTGGAACACACTTTCTTCTCTCACTCTTCAGATTTTTTATTTTATTTTGGCAATTACGTGAAACATTACTTCATCCCTTATTATTCTCTTGCCATTCCTAATAAGCTGTGTTTTAATTTAAAACAGCAATTTACAATTCAATTAATATATAACAACACAATCCATTGTAATCACAATGCGATAAATTTTTGTTTCAAGTAATTTTTAATGCTTATAGCAGCTGGATCTGTGAAGTGTGGAAATAGCTGCCATTTTTCACTATGTACAATACTGCCTGTGCAAAGCATCACTTTTTAATTATGTCACCACCTAAGCCCAATGTATGGAAAACAGAGCAACTTTAATTGCAAAGGAAGAAAAGCTTTGCTTAAAATGTACAGTTAATACAGAAAATATAAAAATAATACTGAAATACAATTAGTGAAAAAGATATGAGAATGGATTGCATAATCATCATTTAAAAATATGTTTCAGACTGATGTATTTCTAGAAATAAAGGAATATGAATATGAATAACTTAGGCAACAAAGAATTACAAGATTATTACCAGAAACTAATTATTTTATTATTATCTCACTTATGGATATTTTTTCCTTTCCTTTTATGACCGCCATGCACTTTTCCAAATACCTGTGTTTCTGTATTATATATGTAAGAAAACCCTCCTAAGTCTTCAACAAGTTAACAGTTCATTGGAGTTTAGTATAATTAAGTTCTAATTTATTTACTACTTTTGTTTATCTGAACTTTATGTTTTAAGTATGAACTGCCATTTGCAATCTGGAAAAAGAATATAAATGCTTCAAAAAGAAGTGTGACATCCCAAAGTCCACTCTCTCTTTTACTCTCCCCTGTGGTTTCTGGACTCTGCAAACACAATCTCTCACTTCTACTGACTTTTAACAAGATGGGAGAGTCTTTACTGTTTCACCCATCCCTACCTTTTCTCTTTAAATCATGAGTAATTCTATTGCTTTAAAAAAGGAATTGTAGTGCTGCAAGTGTAAGAACATAAAGAGGTATCACTAGATTTTTCTTCTTCTGTCTAACAGTGGACAAATGCAGTGGGTTCTTTGTAATCCCAATTTACTTCTAAAGGCATTTCTCTGTTTCATCTTTCATTTCCCATCCGAACAGCTGGTCCTCTATCAGTGTGCTCCTACTCACATTCATCAGAATTGGTAATTCTACCAATGAAATGTCAAATATAACTGCTTGAGGCTTACAGTTTTTGAAAGCAGGAATAAAGCTGCTTTCACAAACCTTTGTTCACTCCTTTTTTGCTCCTTTTTTTTGTTTTGTTTTGTTTTGTTTTGTTTTGTTTTGAACCTAGAAACTGTAGGAAAGTATTCACAGATTTATGGAATATTGTATATGACAATATTGTATTAGAATATAAAACTCTCTCAAATTATTGGATAAGGAAGAGGTTTTTTTAATTAATAGAATGCCACAATATTGACATTTCTGAAGATCTATAATGAAAAGAAAAAGGGTAATATTAAAAGTCATAAAATGTAAGTTATGTCCTGTAGACAGAAAATTCTGAAAATTGTCAGATGGACAGATATAAATTGGTTATCCTCCAAAGAAATATTTTTACATGGGCTAATTACATAATGAGCTTGTATAAATAGACAATAAACATTTACGCACTTTTATAAGCAGCATCATTGTTGAGAAATACATTATAAATGATAAGTAAGAATTTTATTATTGGAAAGAAATCGTATCATAGAAGTCATTCTTTGGTTTAGAAATTGGATTTACTTGGAGCAGAATCAGGACCAGGGCCCCCAAAATATTAATTTCCTACTATTCTTTATTCAAATGAAAAGATACTGTCTCTGGCAATTGCACCATAGAGAAAAAAATATCAGTTCTTTTATATTATTACTAGCTTTTCAATTCTTACATTTGTCATTGATATATGTGGCATGAAAGTAAAAAATGCATACATAACATAAAGGCTGAGTAAATATACATTAAGGAGAACTAACCCATCAAGTGATTTTACCCTTATCTGCATTTGCAGGTTGGTTAGATCCATCACTGTATGTACCGCCAAACTCTGTAATTCCATTATAGTGGTAGGAGGAAAAAGGTGGGAGCCTTTGAGGTGATGCTATGTATTGTATAGTAAAATCCAGTAAAGTTTCATTTTCAAATATCTATTGGAGAAGGGACAAAGTATCTCCAGTAATTTTAAGGACATTTTCCAAATGTTTATTTAGATAAAAGATAGATAACAGTAAAACTATAAAACCTGCAGCTAGATAACTAGGTTTTATTAATGACCTGCCATATACCGTGGCCGGATAATTAAAGTTCTCCCTCCCTTCTAACCCACTCCTCCCAGAAAGAGAGAGAGTGGACAAATTTATTTGATAGTTTGATAACCAGGGGACACTGGTTGAAAACTATTGATATAATCATGGTCTATTCAATTTGCTCAGGACAGACACTCCTATCTGCTAATTTCACCTGTGAATAGTTAATTATGCCCTGAACACATATGGTTGATCCATTAATAAAATTTGTCTGTCATAGGTTTTTGTATTTTCCTTTTTCTGTCATCCTTATGTGCATTTTATCTAAGGAATCTTTCCCTCTCTTTTTTTTTCTTTTTTTTTTTCTTTAAGCATTGCACAAGACAGATGTTAGTGGTATGGGTATTTCAGCAAGGCTACGTTATAGATGGCATGCAGCATGGATCAGGATTGCTCTTTTAGCCTGTAAAAGACTGGGCCTGCGTACATAATGAAGTTGTTGAAGCATGAATGATAATGGAGTTCTTAACCATTTCACATTTTCAAGCTACGCTTAGGGAATTTGCTTTCAACTAAACAAATGCAAGGAAAAATGCATCTTTTTTTTTTTTCTTTTGGCAGGCTCATGAGATTTTACATATATAGGATGGCTGTTTTTACTTTGTTTCCTTTAAATCTTTCTGTAATCCCTTTTTGAAGGCATTTCTTTGGACAAACGCAGGTATCAAAAAGCAGATTTTCTCCCTCTAGTCATGTGAATTTAATAAAGTGTGTATTGTATGCCAACACAATTTGTTTTAACCTCTGAAAGGCCTCTCAGAATTCTGAAAGCTCCTAAAATTCAGATCAAATTTCCCTAATTCTAGCATTTTCTGCAGATGGGATGATTTTCCTTCAGTCTTTTCTATCTTATAAAGACATTGCTCAGTTCTTCAAAAATCATCTTCTTATTCATAACACTGCAGGCTAGAACATGCTGCTTGGTTTAATGTCCCAGAATGAAAGTATATGAAGATTGTCAATGGAATTATTATGTAATTTTTCCCTCACTTCTGCTTCCTAATTTTTTCTACAAATGCAGATTGTTTCATTGAGAATCCAAATGCAGTCTTTAGAGTTGCTGAGGGCTGCTTTTCTTTGAGATAACACCTCTCCTTCTATGATGGAAACCTCCAGGTGTCTTTGCCAACAAGTTTTGTTTGTTTCCCTGATCTAGGCGCTGCCAGTGTAACCATGTTCTCTTCTTATTTGCAGAGGTCAAGATAGAGAAAACCATCAATAAATGACAGAGGTTCTGGGCCTTGTTGTCATGTTCAGCAGCAGTCACTCCAACATTGTCATTAAGCCTGGCTGTACATTCACCAGTTTAACAGAGGGCCACTGGTTTTGATACAAATTAATGTCTGGCATCCGCAAGGTCTAGTGTGTCTTCAAACCTTAATTTCAACTTGATCTTATGTTCTGTGTCCAGTCCTGTGTACAATGACTGATTATCATGGCGTGGTTTTCTTATCAACTCTTTCTGATAGTCTAGTTTAAGTCCACGTGAATTTTTAACGTCTTCCAAAGAGTGAGTTGGCCATGCATCTTATATGTTTTATGATCACATTCTTTATTTCAGAAAAATCCCTACAGATTCCTGTGACCAACTTTCCCCTAGGTATATTTTTCTTCCCCCCTTTTGAGGTTTCTAAGATCTCTTTGTTTGGTGGAAGCTTAATGATAAGGATTATCTTGGATATTTCTTGCATCATCCAGTCTCACTGGCTAGCAGTACTAGATGGCCTTGGTAGGTCTAGCTGTATTCTTCACAGGGATGATCATCAGTGGGGTGGGCACCAAAGGTTCTTGTGAGCAGACATGAGGAAAGGACTGTTATTTATTATGAATGTGTACAAAGCTTAGCACAATGTAATCAGAACCAATAAGCACCATCACATACATAAAAACAAATAATTAGAGATAGTTGAAACCTTGCAACAATGTGGGTCCTTATACATATCTAGTTTACGGAGTTGAGCAGTTACTTTCCCTCCTCCTCACTTGCCAGAAAAACATATGATAAGGAACATTTCAGCTGTTTTCTGCAGCTATTTTGGTGTATTCCTCTGCTGACTGAGAACCCTGCAGATTCTACATGATTTTGAATAGCATTTTGTCAGACTAACTCTGGGAACCTTGATGAAAGCTATCGTCTTCAATTGAAGTTCAAGACCTCTCTTCAACCCACAGCCCATAACATCAAGAAAATGCAGGTGTGGGAACAAGGAATACTCTGAAGTCACCCAGATTTACAAGGTTGAGCCCCTGCTACCTGTTCTCCCAGTGCAGTAATGAGATTATATATATATTATATTCTATATGATATCTACCTTTCTGACATCATCCAGCTGCGCAAAGCCAGATACTGGTAATAATATTTCATGACAAGTCTAATCTGAGTTTAATTATATTAAATTATTCCAGAAGCATCTGCCCACCCTCAATGACTCAATTGCAAAGAAGGTCTTTTGCAAACATTGGAAATGTTGGAGTCCTCAAGAAAAGATTGTGAGTGGATTGTGAGTATCTAATGGAAATTCATAAGTATGAAGTTAAAATCAACATCCCTAAAGAAACCTAAGAGATTTTCTTGATTCATTGGATGGTTTCACTTTGGTAAGTTCATAGTGTGAGCAGAAAGAACAGATGACAGTACATATGAAACATCTAGAATGACAGCTTTGATACTCAAGAATTAGCAGTTGATAGATGGGTACAACGAATTTATAGAAAAGCTATTATAGAAGTAATATTAAGTCATTCATAGTTTAAGGACTGCATTGTACAAGGTTCTCCTTTTCTTCTATGGACAAAGAGAAATTTTACACATGTACATGTAGATAATCAGATTTGATTAGTTATTCTGGTTTTGTTTTGTTATGCTTTGGTTCCATTTTCTGGGCTTGTTGTTTATTTATGTGTTTATTTAAAATATTTATTAGCCAGAAATGAATTTTGTGGACAGATTTCTGGAAACATTTGCTCAGTACTCAGTTATTATCAAAATAGTAAGTTGGGACAGTTGGGAACTATTGGGATAGAAACAGAAAACAAAATAGAAAGCATTATCATGTCATAATATAAAACACCAATGTGTTCTGGGGTGCTGTGAACAGTTCTGGCTCTCTCTACCACAAAAAAGGATATAATAAAACTAGAAGTTGTGCAGAGAAGAGTGACACAAATGAGATCTGAAGTAAGGAGGCACCGGGGCTTGCAGGACTATTTAAATTATAGTCTGATTACCAACCTAACATGACAGTATTCCCATGTTATGGAGACCAAACAGTGGATGTTAACACAGTGAAAGTTGGACAGTGTGGACAACATTATCCTAGCTGTGACTTTGTCGTAGATGCTGTGAAAGATGGGGTCACCTCTGCTGGGGCAAGTTTTTAAACGCACAGCAGTAGACTCCTATTCATCACTGGCAAAAATACATAGGTAATGGTGGTAATTATATTATAACATTTTGTTTTTTAGCTGACAGTTTTCTCTATCAGATAGTGTTATTGTGCTCTTTGTATCTCTTGTAGTTTCCTTTATAGTAAATAGTAAGCGTTACTTTTGGAACAAGCTATGTATAAGCCCGCCTCTTTTGCACAAAGCATTTTAAGGCTGCTTATAAATAGGCAATTTGTAAGTGAGACTTTGTGGTGTCTTTACATACATATGCATATTTTATCAATTTTTATGAGATACCATTAATAAAACAAATGATATTTCTGTTGAACAGTGAACTGCTTGCACACATTGTAGACATGTTAGATTTTGAACTAAAGCAAAACCCAACAATTAGATTTTAGACGTAATTGTCCCAGGAAGAGTCAAAGAGGAAGGTTTTCCTATGAGCTGTTGTTAGGAGATTGGGATCTTCATTTTCTCTACAAGATGCATTAACCTCTGCTACAACTCGATGTGCAAGTACAATTCCTCTTTTGATCCATTAGCAGAATATGCAGCAAGTAGGTCTATCTCACTGCAAGGCTTGGTAACATCAATCCTGGCACTTGTCATTAGGCATTTACATGCAATGTTATCCATCCTCTATGTGTTTTACTAGACAGCAGAGGGTCAGAATACATATTTATCACTCAGGATAAGCAAATTCTTACTCTGTTGAGCACTTCTAGTAGTTGAACTGAACACTGTGAGCCATTTGCCTCATTTAATTGCAGCACAGATAGACACCGAGAATATCCCACTGGACAAATCAGACTGTTTTCTTGAGGCAAGTTCTATTTGAGAAATCTTTGTAATATTGTTTTAAAGTTTCTGTTGGTACTAAGAAAGAATGACGAGTGAAATTTTTTGATTCAAAATCATGATTTATTAGGCAGAGTACACAAAAAGCTCCTGCCTTGTACCAGTTGGCAGCTTTTGGGTGAAATTCTTATAGCTGTTGTCCTTCTTCCTGCTATTTCTCTAATCTAATCATTCTGTAAAAGATTCAGTTTTCCATCACTCAGGAAAGCAATTTCCACTACCTAATTTGATTATATTTTTAAGCCAGCCTGATATTTCTGTTAGCTAAAATAATAATAATAATAATAAAACAAAAACAAACAAACCCCCAAATAAAACAACTACACAGGGAAGTGTTCCAACAGAACACCATTTGGCTTGTTATTTCTTAAAGCATATTTTATGCTTAAGCATCGGAGCAGCAGAAACAGCTAACATTTAGATATGGCACCGCAGTGCATCCCTTTGGTCTATTTGAATGATGAGCATCTTTGAAAGTGTTTATGGCTCAGATCCTTCCATTTGGAGCTGTTCAGTCTGGGGAAAAGGAGGCTGAGGGGAGACCTTACTGCTCTCTTCCAGTATCTAAAAGATGCTTACAGTGAGAGCAGGGCTGGTCTCTTCTCACTGGTGACAGCTGACAGGATGAGGGGAAATGGCCTCAAGTTGCACCAGGGTAAGTTTGGGTTGGATATCAGGAAGAACTTCTTTACAGAAAGGGTTGTTAAGCACTGGAATCGGCTCGCCAGGGAGGTGGTTGAGTCACCATCCCTGGATGTGTTCAAAAACCGTTTGGATGTGGTGCATGATTTAGCAGAGGGTTGTTAGAGTTAGGGTAGTATGGTTAGGTTGTGGTTGGACTCAATGATCTTTAAGGTCTTTTCCAACCTGAGCAATTCTGTGATTCTGTGATTTGTAGGAACAGGCACTGTAAGACCAGTTATAAGCATTCAGAGGGGAAAAATGCACAGTCTTGTTAGAAGTATTAGATATTATCAAATAGCAAAGGACCAAACTATGGTTGGTAACAAAGTTCCCTGCACTGATATTTTAGATCAGAGGTATTAATTCCTAGTACTTTATTATACACTAAGAAGAATGATTTAATTAACTTGCATGTAAAAACTCTGCTCAGTTTGTTGCTTGATTTTTTTTGTATCATCACAACTCTTCAGTGGACCAACCCCAGCAATTGTTATGCAGCGTCAGGTCAGATTTATTTTCCAAAACTATGGTAGCACTAGCTCTTTCTCTGACACTTTATTTCAAGATTAGCTTTTGGTCACTGTTGGTCTTCTATGATGGAAAACCTTTCCAAAGTCAAGTAATCTGAGCTTATTTTGACAGCAAGTAAGTACTGCTGACTTATGTAGACTGGTTCTACATCAGAGAACCATTTCTTTATAATATTTTAATATCAGTGGCTATATTATTGGGCTTAGTATCAACACCAGACTCAACAGGCTGTAATTATTCAGATCAATCCACTTTGCCTTTGAAAATATCTATACATCAGTGATTTTCTTCCTAACCCCAAGATTTTCATTCCAGTTCTAGTAGCTACTAAAAATGGTGTCAGCTATTGCTTTCCATGCAGTGCTTTGAAAATCTAGATACTCTTAAAAGCAATGACATAAACTGAAAATTTCAGTAAATGTTACTCTTCTGCCATTCAACTAAAGCCCCCAGATGTTACACTTCTGGCTATTTGTCAACATTTACAAATTCTGTTAGCTGGAAGAAATGGATTTGTAATAGCCGTTAGGATATTTTTTGCTGCTGCTGGATAGTTAAAATTATATGTCTTTATCCTGAAATAAGATTATGATAAAAACCATATTGATACCTTTGTGTTACATCTGTGTTTCTTGGTAGATAATGTTATTAATATAGAATCTACGTTATTAATTAAATAGCTCTTTAGTATTATTTTTTTATTACTTCTAATGGCATTGCTGATTTTGTCATCATTTTAAATAGAAGAACTGCTTTACTACAGCTAAATTTTGGCTTTTTGATGGCAGCTTGGGCCTAACTGTAAGAGAACTGATAAGTTTCATTAATATTTCCTTGCTGGACTATGAACTTTCAATAAAATATCCCAACATTAGGATGTTAATCATTTGCTCTAGTTGTCTATTTGCAGCCCCAAATGTCTTAGACAGCTGCTTAATTTGAGTTACACAATATGACATGCAGGTGAATCTGTGTGTAGATGCTCTGTAGACAAGAAGGGGGAATTCTGAACTGGGCCAAGCTGGGAAATATGAGTTAGTCTGGTGAATGCTTTACTGGATAATTAGAATCTGGTGGCAAGATGGTGCTTCAAGATCCAAGATTTTTTTCTGCATGTATGTGATGAATCACAAGCTTTCTGTTCCTTGTTATTTCCATCCCAGAAAGGCATATAGAAAGAGATAGGAAAACTTCTGGATTCTCCTTTGCATCACTGGAAAGTTAAGCTTAGATTTACTCATGGTAAAAGGGATTTCTGTAGATATTGCCCTCTGCTACACTTTATTGACAGAAAATTCTGTCCCATTTCAAAGTAAAAACCCAATGCTACAAATGCATTCCTAAAAGTGACCTTGGTTATAGCATTTTAACTCATACTCAGTTCAGTTGGAACAAGAAGATTTGTAAGTATTATCATTTATAATATCTTAGATTAGAACAGTATTTGTGCACTATCTGTCCTGATAAAAAATATTAATTCCTAAAAGCCTTGTCCTGCTTGTGTTGTTCGGCTGTTACTGTTGCAGAAAAATACCATGTGGCTTTAAATACTATTCCTGGATGTCAAATAGCATAAAATAGCTATTAAGTTCTCATTGTATTAAATCTTTTATTTCATTAAATTTAAAAAAGAAGAACTTTGTTTTTGATTGTTGTGGAATTAAATGGGTCATTGTCATGAGACAGGAAGATAAAGTGTTTGGTTTCCAAACTAATACTGCAACCAAGTGCTGGGCATGTGCTGAGGTTCATTAAAACTTTGGAACTTGCCTCAGGATGGTATAAATGACAAATGTTTTTAAGACAAAGCTGTGAAATAATAATTCCTCAGGGGATGTAAGGTAAAAAATTACTATCTTCTGTAGCCTGTGATGTTTCTGTGCTACAGATTTTAAGAAGCCAGGGAAATATTCAGGGGAAGCATCACTAGATGGCCAGCCACCAGTCATATGCCATGGTAATGTAACCTCAAAGTTCCAGGGCTCAGCGTAAGCACCACCTGCATCCATTCCATCACCCCCAAGGTAGTGGTGCTCTCAAGGAGTCATGGATCCATTGGCAAGAAAAACAAAAGCAGAACCAGCCTGTGTTGGGAAGCTCCAGGATTTAGAGTGGGAGGTGGGTAGGGGTGAAGAAAAAAACCCGATACTGACTCCTGGAAATGCATGGTCAGTGCTCTCAAACCTGCTCTGGGAATGGGATCAACCTCCTGATTAAAAGCTTGCATGTAGCTTTTTTTTTTTTTCCATGAAGACGAGCTGTGTGCCTGGATAATGTACAAGGGAAGGAAAAGGAACTGACATTGCCTGAGTGAGGTCAGTACAGACAGAAAGAAAGAGGAGAAAACCAGATGTAAGTTAGATGCTCTTTGACTTATGAAAAGGCGTAAGTTTGCTGAAATTCCTCTCTGATGCTCTTTCAGTGCTAACTGGCCTCACATGTAAGCTGGACATCTTATATTTCTGATCTGCCCCTGATGACAGGTGCTGGTGGGCACGCAGAAATCAGAGGCCTGCAGCACCTCCAAGTCTCTGATAGGAGTATTCTGTGTCCTGCATGTCTTGGCCAATGGCTCTACCCCATGACACATTTCATTGAGCTATACTCTGTTGTGGAGAAGGAAGCTGGCTGCTGATGGGATGGAGACAGTGTAAGACGTCAGGCATGACCACAAGCAGCAAATGCAGGTGCAGCAGTTGTGGGCAGTGTATAGACAAGAGTGCTAAGGAGAGAGAACCATGTGTCTCCTTCCAGAGTTTGGTTCAACAGCATATGAGCCTTGGCAGTGATATTTTCAAATGTGCTGGTGAGCAGGAAAAGGGACCATGGGCATGTACCAAGGCAGATATGACTTCCTCAGTGCATGGAGAGCAACGGTCTGCAGTAGACACAGGTTATACTATATTGCCTGGCCTATGAAGCAGGGGATCACTTGATTTAAAACTGCAAGTAAAGTTGGAACAGAAGGTGGGGCTTGGCATTATCATTAACTAATGTTAAGTGCTTTAACTAGAACCCCTTCTGCATGCCATTGGTGAGTGAAATTTGGAGGAAATACAAAATATAGTTGTTACTGTAATTTATATTCAAATTTCAGAAAAACATTAATGAGTAGTTTTATGATTAAAACTCCAACATGGGTCTAGCTTAAAAATGAGGTTTGTTTCAGAATTACAGGTACACCATGTTTTATGTTCTTTTTAAAATATGCAAAACACCTCACTTTTGCCTTCAGATTAAGATGGAGCAACACTGAATTAAAATCTGTAGTCAGTAAGAATATTACAGTGTAGAAAATATGCAACTTTGTAATGGAAGCAGACTGCAATGTAAATAGAGAGGTTTACACTTTTCCTTGATCTCCTCAATGACGTATTACATTTACTAAAACAAAGCAAAGAGAATTAAGCAACAGCTGTGTAGCTCCCAATTTACTGTACCTGTTTAACCAATACACCTGCTTCCTACCCCTCTCCAGTTTCCTTCAGTGTTCATCCCAGCCCTGGACATTCCTTAACATCTTGAAAAGTAACTGATGAACATCAGCTACTACAAAAAGCTGTGTCAAGATACCACGGACTAAGTGTTCACTATTCCTAACATCTCAGAGGGTCTGGACTGTGTAAGATGACAGGCTTACTGCTCTTGAAAACTTTTTTATACTTTATTGATTTCTTTATCCTTTATAATGAAATAGAAAAGACCTCAAACCATTTCCACCTCAAAACTGCATTCACAAAAAATTAAAGGTGAAAGTATTGTTGCTTAAAGGATATAATGATGAAAACCAGCCTTATAAACTTAAAATTATTCATTACCACTGTCATACACGAAATAAAGTCAGGTATGTGAAGGCATGGTAATGTACTCCAAAGCCACAAACCTTTGCCAGGCTCTGTATTATGGTATCATGATTGAGCTGAGATTAATCTTTAATGTTATTGCAAACATCACTACAGGCTATATAGTTTCACAAATTATTTTTCAAAGCATCGAAAATCTGGAAAGAAGTTGTACACTGTCAAAGACGATGTTAGGTTTTGCAAAGGGCCTTTGCAAGTATCAGGAACAGTTTTTTTCTGTGCTAATTTAACTAAAATCAATGCACATTGCATAGCTGATTCCTCTGAGCTTGCTTTGATGTCGAAGCTGATATTTCTGGGTTAAAAAAAAAAAAAAAAGCTGTTTGTAAAAGCTTTGCAAATGAGAATATTAAAAGAGGAAGAATATCTGATCACTCTTTAAGGAGAAAGATAAACCAAGCCAAACTAAGCAAAATAAACAAAAGACTCTAAAATGTAGCTTCAGCAGGCTTCATTTACATACATTACAATTCTCCTCTCCGCCCTCCACCCCCTTCATTTCTCCAGAGTGCTTTCTCATCCTCTGCTGAGATAAGCAACAGTAATCAGATGAAGAAAGAGATATCATGGACATAGCAAAACAGTTATGATGTTCATGTAGAACAATCATTTGTATATTAAGAATATCAGAATAATAAAAAGTCTGATTATGCTGTCAGTTATTCTCTTAAAAGCTAATAAAACCCTCCACTGAAGCAGATTCATTATGACAGAACTAACTGGAAGCATATTTTAGCCATAAAGAATTGTTGTGAGTAATATTTATAATAAAAGACAATAGCTATTTTGTATTCTTCATTTGGATTTCTACTGCATTTGCATTCCTCAGGCTGTCTGTCACAGATAAACACGCTCAGTTTTACAGAGGAAATAAGAAATACACTATAATTATGATAAAATAAGAGCATGGAATCACATGGAATCACATAACAACAGACATCTTGGGTGTTATCTGGTCCAGGACCCTGTTCAGAGTAAGGCTGACTTTGAAAGAAGATCTGAAGTTTCATTGAGTTGAGTTTGGCCCTTCCTTGTTTTGAATCTCCCCAGAGAAATTCCACAGCCTCCCTGGGCAGCTCACTCTGATGTTGAATCACTTCACTGTGAAATTGCTTTCCTAATACTAAATTGGAATTTCTCTTCTTCCAACTTAAGCCTGTTGCCCCTTGTCCTTTTGCTATCCAGCCTTGAGAAGAGTCTGGCTTGGCCTCCTCCATACCATCCCAGTAGGCTGTTGAAGGCAGTGGCAAGATCCCCACTTAGTCCTCTCTTCTGATGAGATCCTTTAATTCCTCACACTTGTAAAAAAAGAACACTGTTTCTAACTTCTTTTGGAGGAAACATCTCTAAAACAGCATTTTTAACGCATTCTTCTCTTAAATATTGGGTGGTACAGGCCATTCTCCTAACCTTGTGAGTCCCTAAAAGTATGCAGAACTAAGTCAATTCCCTTCAGCTCCATATTGGTAATCTAATGATAGTGCACTCAGTAGCATGCTAAACTTTGATGGCTGTACCTCATTTTGTGTTCAATAAAAGATAACATGAGAGATCATTAGAGTAACTATGTCAGATTAAATGTATTTTCTTGTACAAAAGTCAAGTCCCTTCAGGAATCATTGCAATTTACTTTGTCTCATGGAGAAAAATATTTTCCCGCTAGACCTCAACACAAAGGGCCATTACAAAATGTAATTCATATTTCATATGTTCAGAAACGTTCAGCACAAATTACAAATGGAGACTTTAGTGAAGTATTTATGTTCTGTTACCAACAAGATATGTATAAATAATATGTGTCCCAGGGCTCCAGCCTACACCGCTTACATTTATTTGTTACGGAGCGCACTTATACTTTGCAGTTAAACATAAAGTAAGTCATGTTGCTTCTTTGAAAACATAGAAAAGTGCAGCAGACAAAAACATTATTGTTCCTGAGATTTTTCAACAGCTGCAGAATGAAGAATGTATTGTATATAGCCACTAAAGCAAGGATATTCTCCTCAAACTTCAACAGTCTTCATTGACCTTCCCTTCTTTCACCCTGATACACTTGGGGTTGCACAGGTGCCTTTAGAGACTCAAAGAAAACTCATAGAGAGGGCTGGTAAAAATCACAACGCTGGTTGCCCTTGTGCTCTGCATTGAGTCCCTACGTTGGTACGTCTATGGAAGAAGAAGCTCTTGGCTCTGTTGGAGACCTTTGCTACCAGCTCACATTTCCACTAGAAGCAGTTGGGCATCTTTAAGATTTTGTTAGCAATGAAGCATTTTCAGTGTGGGAGCAGGTTTCTGAAGCACCTGAACACGGAAACACAATGTTCTAAATACTAAAAAGAGTAACATTTTTCTTTTTAAGGTAAAAACACGGCCAAGAGTAAAAAAATATCCATGTGGCCAACTTTTCTTGCTGAAGGGTTTAAATGTTATTGCGTATATCAATTTCTTTATCCTGTTCAATCTAAGAGAGATGCCCAGAGTGCTATCTTCTTGTAAAACTGTAGTTTTGAGAGCTTATCTTTGGTAGAAAATGGTGGATCCAAACGTAGTATTCAATTAGACAGATTCATCAGACAAACGGTTTTCTGTTTCAGGATTATTCTGACGTTCTCTTTACTTGTATTTTGTATGTTTTCACCTTAGTTTATACTAATTTTAATAATATTACAGTTTAAAACTCTATTGAATTTTGCAATTCTTGAATTTCAATTTCAAACAAAATCTGGGTACCAAAAGTGATAGCAAGACTAAGTCAGGAAAAGCGGACTATCTATCTGACAACTATAATCTCATATTTTCCTTGCTGAGCAATTATAAATTCAAGAAAGTAGACATCTCATCCTGCAATATTAATTTTGACTCACACTCGCTAGCTGTTACTGTCATAGTATTTTTCCTTCATTCAGGTGAGTCACCTATCAGGGACCACATTAATATTTCTCTTCCAGGAGTGGGATAGTTAACAGTGCAGCCAAGCAGCAGACTGCTACGTTGTCTAGCTCCTAAATCTAGTTGCTAACTTTCCTCTCAGATTATACAACAGAGAGAGAAAACCCCTTACATTTTACCTTCCATTTCCACAAGGCTCCTTCCTCCCCTGAGGCAATAGCAGTACTTCTGCATGTGGATGTGTGCGAAACTCTATGTGTGTTTACACAACTGTGAAAATAAATCTCAGGGAGACTGCAGCAGCATGGCAACACAGACAATCAACACAATTTGTGATATAAGTTTTGCTTTTTTTTGAGTGGGGAGCAGGGCCCAAGTTCCTATGATGCCAGCCAGAATGTATGATTTTTAACTTTTTTATTTTTTAGTTTGTTTTAATTTTACCTGGGCATGCTCCCTTTGTGTTCACAAGCTGATAGCAGTAACAATTTGCTAATTTCCTATGCACTTCCCTAGAGAATATCTAATAAGGCTGTTTTCTGTATAAATGAATAGGAGAAGAGCAAGTTATAGTAAAAGCAGTCTGGATTCATGCAGTTCCTAGTTTTAAGGATGTACAAAAATTGGAGGAAAGAGTCACAGACTTAAGAGCTGGAAGAAATACTGTAAAATAAGAAACTTAAATAAGTCAGTTAGTCTATCCAAAAGAAGGCTGAGGGGGGATGTGAATGGAGTGTTATTAAAGTGAGAAAATACCAGGTAAAAAACAACTTTTAAAATTCCATTGAAGAATGATAGAATCAAACACTGAAGTTAAAAATAAGGAGATTCAAATTACCATTGGAAGAAACAGATTCTCCAGCTTCACATCCAAAATTTATGGATTCCTGAAAAATAATCTTCTGTCATACAGGAACCATCTTGGGAGAGAGTTAAGTGGATCAAATTGCAGCACCTTACATTGCAGGTGAAAGATGAACATCGAGATCATAACGTTGTTCCCTGTAGCCTTAACATTTCTGAGACTGAGTTGAGAAAGTTGAAAAAATGGTGCTTACATTTTAAGATTGTCTTACTTAATGGCAGTATTAATAAGCACGGAGCTGTGACATGAGTGGGACAGGTTGGGTGTTAGAAAAATTTCTTCATTAGAAGGTGGTTAGGCACTGGAACAGGCTGCCCAGTTCTGTGGTCATGGCACTGAGCTGGTCAGAGTTCAAGAAGTGTTTGGACAATGCTCTCAGACACACCGTCTAATTGTTGGGTGATCCTGTGTAGGGCTAAGATTTGGCTTTGATTACCTGTGAGGGTCCGTTTCAACTAGGGATACTTTATGATTCTATGACTCTATGATCTGTTACAGTGCAAATCCTACTGCAGCATAACAGTGGTGATGTCTGTCGGGAACAGAGATGTAATGTAGACTTGAGAAGAAACAGAGGTTTGGACAGCTTTTACAAAAATATTAAAATAGCTAAATGGACAATAAAGATATATAGAGATATATAGATATTTCATGTTAGTATGGAAGCAAACAACATCTTCCATCAAAGTTTCACTGCTAAAATGGATGATATCACTTTCATCTTTCTTTTGGTTAGTGTTAAGGACAGTTAGGCAAAACAGACAACAGAACAAAAATGCAGTTTAGTGATCACAAATCAACACACTTATAGCTATTATGATTTGAATTTGTGTAAAAAAAAAAAAAAAAAAAAGGACAAAAATCAAGTGAAAAGACTCCTGAATTAACAGGATCAGGTGCAGAGAGAGGCTAAGAGGACAGAAATACAGCAGAAAACCCATCCTTATGGAAAAGACATTGCAGAAGGCTGACTTGTTTATCTAAGTAGATTGCAGTGCAGAGGAGGTTGTGATTGCAATCTATAAATATATTAAGGGTGTAAATATAGTGAAGGGAAATATCTATTTAAATTAAAAGGCAACGTTAGCATAAAAAGAAATAAAAAGACCGTAAGGGCATTCAGACCTGAAATTAGAAAAAGGTTCCTCCAGAGAAGTCTGTCACTGAAAGGGCTGCAGTTAAAAAGAACTAACTTTTAAAATGAAACCCCATGCATTTATTAAATTGGTTTTAAGGTGCAATTGTTTTATTGAGGGCAAAGAGTCAAGATCCTATGTCTCAGAGAATCATACTTAAGAACATTTCTATTTATGGGAATAGAGTAATGACTACAGAATGCACCTTCCTCTGTGTTTCTAGGAATAAAGGCACTGCACATTTTTGAAGGAAAAAAAAATGGTTTCTTTCATAGGGTTGGAATTAGGCTGAAAAGGGCATTTATTATCAAAGGCACAAAATTCCTGCAAATCCTGGAGTTATTTGTAGTGGAGAAATTTGCTCTGCACTAGTTAAAAATTGGCTACAAACCTGGAATGAGAAGCATAGGGGTAATGTCAGGCAAAGATGTACATTTGGTAGAAGGCAGTAACTCTGAGGCCAGTTTTTGCTGATATTTCTGCTCCTGTATTTTTTTAATAGACCCACGGCAGTCTGTGAGAAAGCACCAGAAGAAACTGCAAACTCAGAATTGTTTGTAGGACTCAATGTGATGACCTTTCATGCAGTGAAGGTACTGTGAGAACCTGTGGGGACTGTAACGACATTAGCAGCTACAAAGGATAGTCTAGGAGGGTAACCAGAGCATCCCTTGGACACGAAAAGCAGTAGAACAAGTAACACAAGATGCACATTGCATTTGTTATCTGGATGACAGTGTGTACAAGGAATTATTCAGAAAAATCTTGAAGGAAGCTTGAAGGAAATTCTGAAGAGATTTCAAAATTTACTGAGGAGTTTGTATGAATTCAGAAAGAGCTTCTTTACTGCAAGTGGAGTCAAAGCCAGTGAGATCATGACATTGTGACAGAATACCTCAGAACTCAAAGAGTTTATAAGTGGTCACTTTGAGCTGTCTTCACAAGATGAATTTCAGATATATGTGTTTTAATCATTCCAAGATCTGATTTAATCCCTGTTCCACTGGTGCAGACTTATGAGGAGGTCAGAGCAATGCAATACACATCATTGTCTCCAGTGATATGCCTTCTGTGTAACTACATACAACATCTTGTGTGTTGTGAGAACGAACAAGACTCATTGACAGTGCTGGGAAAAAATTCACTTTGTATTTTCATTTTCAGTTTGGGACAGCATTGAGGATGGTGTCATGCCTTTAGGGCACTGTGTGTGAAGAATTCATCCCAAATTCAGTATTTATTTTAGACTATCTGTAGCATTGTTGTTTTGCTATATAGAAGGAATTTTATATGTATTACTCCTTACCTGACATCAACATTTTGTAGCAAGAACAAGAAATTAAGAGTCTAGGAAAAAACATATATGTATATATGTAATTCCTTTTCTAACTTAATTTACATACATGAATGTCTGTCATTATGAATACACCCAGGCATGGACACACAGACACGTACAATTCTAGTGCTCTCATCTGCCTGCTTAAAGACTATGATAGTTGTATGTGTAGACATACCATACTGGGAAAGGACACTCCCTCTCTTACACTAGGACTGGCAATAAGATTTTTAAACAGTAATCAGAGATGAGGTAGTATTTGACAGTCAATTACACAACACTGAGTGGAATATTTTTTTCCAGAAGAGACAGTATAACTCTTGTACATGTAATGGATGTTAGAGTGTGAATTTGGTAATGCTAAGATGTAAAAAGAAAAATGCTTGCTTAAACAGAAAGTACTCTGGAAGGAAAAAATAAATAGAAGAATGAAGAAGGTCTTACTTCCTATATTCAAGTTATTTTCCTCCCCTTCTTGAAGCAACCATGTTTAATCTAGAAAAGTTAGTATTGGAAAGAACATGGGAAAGCAATTGCAATCTGGGAGAAAGTGTGATTTTCCCATTTGAAAACTCTTCTGGTGATGTTTCTTCACAGATATCATGTGTGTAGTTTAACTTCTAGCTGAAGTTTCTGGTTAAAATGTACCTGTTCTGCAAGCTGATCTTCCCAAAATTTCATCACCCTTTTTGTAAGGTTTCAACTGGACCGGGTCCCTGACCTAGCTGTTCACCTGTTTGCACTAAACTCATAGAATCCTAAAATCATCTAAGTTGAAAAAGACCTTCAGGATCGTCAAGTCCAACCAGCAACCTGGCTTACTGAATCCCATCATTAAGCCATCTCACTTTCTGCCATATCCATGCCTCTTAAATGCCTCTAGGGATGGGAACATGCCAATACAAAGCACAGAGCAGAAATGTGCTCTGATTTCTGCATCTCCAGATCAGAGAAGCTGAAATGCCTAGGGACCCTCATTTGCAATATTTCATCCATTTATTTTGGCAACTGGTCGTGATCATACAACTCCTTTTTCTGACTATGGGGAGAAATGATAAATCTTACACTTAAATAATGTCGCATTCACTAAGAACTTTTGTGCAAAGGAGAAAGGACAAATCCTTAGCTATTTTCCTCCTTACAGCGCCTCATTTCTATAATAACCAAGCATTTTCAACATCAGGTAAAGTACCACCATAACCACTATGACCACGGCACAGCCCAATTAAGCTGCCTTGATATCAAGCAGTGGAGACGCGCTCATAATCTCATTTGTTATCACACTGCTTTCCAACCAAGTGAGCCTGGTTTTTTTGACTGGAGAAATAGGAAAGTTGTTTCTCATGCAGTACAGGCTAATGGTTAGGAAGTTCTTCAATGAAAGACAGAACTAGCTCAAACCTTTCATGCAGGTGATTGCATAAAACATTTCCTATCTTCCTGAACATTCCAAATATAGCAGCCACTTTGTTTAGCACCGAAACCCAGTGAACTATCAGTTATTTGTGAAACTATGGTTGTAATGGGTTGAGGAGGGGAAAAAATATTTGAAGTGACTTTCAACAAAAGTGGTGAGATTTCTGCTTAAAATGCCTCATTTGAGAGGCCTCAAGGAATGATCAGTTTAAAGGCAACAAAATGAGAAGATTAAAAAAGCAATGCTCCCTAGAAGATGAAAGTACATCTTTATTTTGGCAATGATTGCAGGTATTTCCCAGGCATAGCCAGAGAATGAAGATCCAAACTATCAAGTGTAATAGGAGACTTACTCTAATTTAATAGAGACAGTGAGAAATTTGGAATATTTTCCTGTTACTGTAATGGGAAGTACAGAAGAAAGTGACATGAAAACTGATTTCCTGGAATAACAGGAAGATGTATTATGCTTTCAGATCTTTCATTCTGTGTTCTGTGATGATCAGATGGGGGAGATGTGGAATAAGGAGAAATTATTAACAGAATAAGGAGGGAACAGGTAAGATGTCAATTCATGTTAATGGAGAGACTTGCACTGACTTGCACTGGCCTTCAGATTGAGCTCCAATCATTTCCTGTAGGTGAAAAAAATAGTTTATTTGGTGGCTGCTTTTGCAGTTTTAGGTCTATTATGTATCTCAATGGGCTTATAAATTGTCAGTTTTTGCTATACAAATGAAATATTGTCCATATTGTGTGCAACCTACCAAAACAAAATAAAGATCTTTGTGTATTGTGTGTATATTTTTTTCCCTTTGTGCCCTGCCTCAGTGCATGAAATCAGCTCTAGCTGACCCAAGTGACTGCCTGTAGCTTTGCAGGTGGCAGTCATGGTGACTAAGAATAACTGCCAGCTTCTCTTCACAAGGGAATGGCCTCAGAACTCCCTGGTGTGAGAAGTGATGGTGCACTTCCATTACTAGGACTTGAGACTACGTAAAACAGAACATGAATTAAGGGTGAGGGTTGTTCTCAACAATATTATAGTGGAAAAAGAATCAGTTATAATTTCTGTGCCATCATTCAAATTGATTATTTTCTTCTTCCTTTAGAAAGATCAGAATAAAAGAACACTATTGAATATGCGTATATTCTAGTTAATAATTCAACAAACCATGTCTCAGCCTCATGTGCATCTGCTGTAAACATCAATAGGGCCAAACCCTCTTGACTTCATCTAAGTGAAGAGTATTTCAGTTGGCTTGTTGAGGCTATTTATCCCCAGTTTGCCTCAGAATGTTTTATAAAGACAAAATGTAACCTGGTTTGAATCAGCCGTTCGAACTGGAAGCTCAGACAAAAAGGGAAGATTCAGTTCTTCAAAGGAAGAAAAGGAATACTTAATATTTTTATTATATGCTTGGAGTTAAAGAATTGTAGTTAAGAATTACATTCTTCTGATCTGAAAACAAGTCTCTCTTTTTGAACAACATAAATGGTACACAGTTTAAAGTGTGTGCTGACTTTGTTTCCTTGCATCATAGATTTTAAAACCATTTTGTTTTAGCCTGTTTACTTCACAGTTGTCCTTTTCCCCCTGCCTTTTTTTGCATAATATATTGGTAAGTAATAAGAAGCAGCACTGCAGCTACAAGTTAATGGGAAACACAACTGCTTATTGAACCAGATCCCCATTATTAATTTAACAACTGAATACAAACCCTTCTGGCAATCAGTGCAATAATTCTGTTTCCTTGATTACTTAAGTTTGCCATTGGCTTCAGTGGAAGCTTAATCCAACCCTCAGAGGGGAGAAGTGCTGCTTTTTAACACTTGTAAAGATAGAACAAGCACAAGCCTAGTTCATTTATCCTGTATGCATTCCTTCTGTCATCTTTCATAGACATATACATCTCTCACATGGTTTTAGGAAGAGATTTAGACTGTTCTCTTTTTCATCATTTTCCTAATATTTTATGATTTGATTGGAATGCTAAATATCTGAAGTAAAGAAGCTACAAGCAATTTTTTGTAAGGAATTATCAGAGCTCCTAGTAAGTGAAAAAAAAATCCATCTTTGTCTTGGAACTGTATTATTCACTTCTTCAAGCAAGCACTGTAGCGTTCAGATTGGGTTGCTGCATAATGTGACCCGTAGAAACGTGCATATTTCAGAGCTGATCTGAAGAGAGGAGTTGCACCAGAGACTAATTTGGCCCAATAAGACTCTAGAGGGCACTCTTGGTATAGTAAAAGAGATGTATATTTTTCTGACTTAGACATCTCAACCAAATACAATCAGTATGAAATGTTACAACAGTTGCCTAAATGTATATGAAATATGAATATCTTTTTTCCTGTAAGATAACAACTCCCAATAACATAATGCAAACTCAAAATGTGGCGTATCTTCCCAAATTGTTGAGTAAGATACCCATGAGTACAGCACAAAAACCAAACAGCACAAAATATTTTGTTTCTCAGTTCTACCTGTTCCAAGCAACTCACAGTCCACATCATGCATTTAAAACTCCATGCAAAGTCTGCCAGAAGTCCTTTGCGTAGACCGTCAACTAAAATCCAATATACAGCGCAGATGCAAATTTAATGTCACTTTTTAAAAGATGTGTTTTGCTTTATAAGTAATTAATCTTTATACACAAGTTTTGACTATTGTCGGCAGAAATCAAAATTGCGTGCCTTCTAAATTTTTAATTGAGCAATTCTTAGATTAAAAAAATGCATTAGTCACTTTGACTATGTTTAATATTTTAGAAGAAGTTGTTCCGCGAGAAAACAAATCATTGGCAAATGAAAAACAATGCGCAGCTTGTAAGTACTTACTGTGCAAACTTTTGGAACATGTAACCTTTGTTTCTTTGAAGGCAAACAATATTGCAGGCTTGTTTCAAAATGGGAGCTTAGTTCCTGTTTAAGACTTTCATCCATATGTTTCAAAACATTTCGAAGGGAAAGAGAATTGTCATTCCCATTTTATGGAGGGGTGTTGCTTTCTCTGTTGCATACAGCCAATGTTACAAACTGGTCTGTGCAACTGATGGCAAGTCTCACAATCTGACCTTGGCCATTTTGGGCCCCCACGTAAAGAGGACAGAAGGTTTGAAGCAAAGTTGTGCAGAATGCAAGCTAGCTGCCATCCCCTACACTTGGCTTTCTTTATTCTCGACATAACTAAACTTCTTAGATGTCTCTGCCTTTGCCCTTGTACATTTTGAGGGGTGAAGATCTTTCCTCCTGTGGTTTTTGCTCCAGCCATAGAGTACTTCCCTGTGTCAGTTCTGCTTGTTTGTTCCCTTGTTTGGGCAGAATACTGAAACCAGCTGCCTGCCTGCCCTTGGGAGGTGAACCAGGAGTGGGCTCAAAGCCTCCCTGCAGGCTGGGATTTGTAGCCAAAAATATAGCTACATTCACTTAAAACATGTTCTGTCAAAAGGAGGTCACATTAAGAAAAAATCCAAGCTAGGTACAGACCTCTTTTTATCTGGTAAGAAAAACATTCACCCACAGCATGAGAGTTGGAATCTACTCCTTCCTTGGCTGGAAGGTTTTAAACCAACATCTTGCACAAGTCTGCTCTTCCTATTTGAGATGGCAAACTACTTGAAGAGGAAAGGAGAATGAAAACAGATTTGTAGGGCTAGAGAGCAATGAGAAGGAAAACAAGACATGTAAGGATTCCTGTGCTAACCATAAGCAGGCTGCAGCTCTCTACCTATTAGACTAGACAAGAAGTATTTGCAGAATAATTTTGCCTTTACTGTGGCATTATTACTATTTTTAACAGTATAAATCTATTCCTAGCCTGTGCTGGTACAACGCATTAAAGAAGCAATAGTGATTCAGTATATTGGAAATCTTATTTTATTTTCTGCTAGTGGATGTGTCTTCTGTGACTTTCACTGCTCACTGAAAGTACACAGAGAAGCTTTATCAAGTTAGAAGTATTTTTGGTTTGGATCCAGATTTCCTCATGATCTGTGCTTATACTGTTACACAGTCCCTCTGAATCTATGATCTGTAATCTCATAAATTACAAATAAAGAAACAAACAAACAAACAAAACACCCCTGCCTCCCATGCTATCCTTTGCTTACTGGGATATACCTTCAGAATCCCTCTGATGCAAAGGGCTCTTCCAGAGATCTTTTTCTGACATCCTATTTCTTAATTCAAGTTGCCATTGATTTTGTGTTATGCCTAATTAAGATTAATAAAAAAGAGCACAATGTTTAAAAGAAAATCACACTTTCAGATTTTCTGTTCTCAATTTCTTGCCAAGTTTACTAAAGCATCAAGCACAAATGCTAAGCTTATATTTTGAAAGGCATACATCATGTGAAGCAGCTAACTAATTTTTTCCATTGATTTTGTTATTCTAAAGGGAGCAGCGTTTACTAAAGACATAGTGCTTTTAAAATACAATCATTTAAAAATAATGCAAGTAAGCTTCTTACGTGCAAGATCCTCAGTTTTCCCCAAGAAGGGGAAACCCAGCAGCCTGTGCTGCCCCTGGACATTTCCTTTGGTGGTACCACAGTAGAAGAGCAATTGTGCCTGGCCTGGAGTTTGTTGGAACTTTGGTTCTTCTCCATTGGGTTTGCAGTAGATGTCAGTTGCCTTCAGCTGTTTCTGCTGCTCTGTTGAGACACATTGCCTTTCTTTTCCAGTCTTGCTGAAAGAATTAATCACGGTATATTGATCTCAAGTGGTGATTGTAAATGACGATGTGTAATCAAATTGATCTATTTTCCAACATGCATTGTTACTGTTACAGTTATTGGCACTGAGACCATCCTTCAGCTGACAGCTGTGTTTTGGTGTTTCGTGATCTCAAAAAGCGTATCAAGAAGCCTCACAGTAGAAATGTCCTCAAACATCCCTTCTGTAAAGTTGGTAACACGCACTGAGGAGTCAGATGCTGCTTTAACTTGTTCTCCAATATGAAATGCCATCCTGCAAAGTTCAGTGCTTGCTGTAGTTGCAGATGTTGCTGCATCTTGTTTGTTTGGAAACCAGTGTTTCCAGAAGCACTGTCAGTATATTCAGGTAAGAATGAGTACAGCTTGGCAGAAGTGAGGTATGATGTCTATGTACACTCTTGATGTACACTAAAAATTCTTAGCTATAGGTATAATTGCATTGGCCTTTACAAGGTTTTCACTGGGCATAACTTTGAACTCCATCTTTTCTAATATTCAAAACTCACATGAGTATAAATATAAACAGTGATGACAGCTTCATCTCTTGAACATAGTTTCTTCTCCAGGAAATGGAATACTTCCAGGGAGAAAGAGAAAGAATTTAGAGACTTAGGTCCTCAATGAGAAATGGAAACAGAATACGTGAAGCACCTGACAGCTATTATAGGTATACTCAGGTATTAACATGAGCTCAAAAAAGTTGCCGATTTCACAGTCAAAGTCATTCACACATTCGGGTGTGCTGAGACCTTGTGCTGTGGCAATGAACCAAGGATTTCCCCTTATAAGCAGAGTAACCGACAAATAGCCACAGCTGATGATATTCCAGTGTAAATTAAGAGAGAGGTAAATCACTGTCAAATTAAGAAGGTTGAAGGAGTGGTTCAGAAGTTCAGCTCCGCTCTCCGAAAGTGTGAAAACACAGCAACGAGAATACAAATGAAATCCACAGGGCTCCTCTTAGGGGTCATTAATCTTCATACCATAGTAAAACGGCAAGCTCTCTCCAATGCACACTGAGAAAAACTACAAAGAGATGTTAGTTTTGAACAGTGTAAAACCTCACAAAGGTTTAGATATGCTTTCTCTTTAGATATGCTGCGGCAAGCCATTTAAGGGGCTTTCGGGCCATGCTAGACCTGAAACACAAGGGTTATCACTGGAACAAATTCAGGAGACCTCTAGCTGGCTCTTCTCTGTACAAGGGCAACACTGGCTGGCAAAAGGCTAAGGAGTACTCTTTTCAAGTGTAAGAAAACTGTCTCAGAGAATGATTAATTGGGAAGGAGTGGTAATTCTTCTATCATGAACATGCTAGAGGATTAGGTGACTTGCTCCTCCTTGACAGGGTGGAAGATTATTCGCGGTTGAAAAGTCTTGAGTGCTAGCAAGGTCAGCATTATTACTTTTGTTAATCTCAGTGTGGTGCAATGTTTCTTATTTAATGCTTGTTATTTGTATAACTTTATGCTGTGTAAAAAATAAAAGAGCTACTGCCTAAACTTCCAATTATGGTGTGACAGAGATAATGTGAATGGGATACGGCAGTGGGAGGCTGCTAGCCCTGATGAATTCCTTCTTTATACCTTCTGATGTTAAGCACTTGTCATCTTGTTTATTCTCCAAAATTACTAATTACTAAAATGCAGTCACATAAAAGCAAAATGGAAAGACCACCCAAGCACTTCTACAATTTTCTTTTCTGGTGTATTCGACGGATGCATGAGTTCAAGATAAAGTAGAGTTGTGAACTCTGCTCCCTACAAGCTCTATGATTCATCAATGGAGAGCACTGAGCCTCCAAAGGAAGAGGCATTTCTACAGCAACAAACAGATGGCATTTATCTTCGACATAGCTTCAAACTCTATGCCAAACCTAAATGTGATGGTCTGAGCACAGTCAAGTACGCCATTTAATTCATTTTACAGTCCTTTTATTTGTGGGAAGTAATTCTTATTTTAACATTAAAGTGGGTCAAATATTCCCTGTAAAAGTGATCCAAAACATCCAGTTGTATATCCTAGTCTTGCAAGAGATGCCATAATTATATATAACCATTTATTTCAATTCCTTATTTGCTGGCTCAAAATACTGGAAACCATTAGTATGTCATATGGAGGAGATCTGATCTAGGAACTTTTAACAGTATTAATATCCACAGAAATTTATTTTGAACCTGCCCAAAAATCAGCTTTGTTCACTGACAAATCTGATTTTTATGTACATTCAAAAAGGTTGGTTGAACAATAAACAAGGCACCTATGGCTACTCCTTGTGACAGCACAGCAGAGAAGCTGGAGGCCTGGGATGCACAGCAAGCAGCACTCCAAGCCTAATGACCGTAAGAGAGAGTACAACCTGTTTGATATTCCATCAAATCAAAGTAGGAGTAGCTGATACGTTAATGAGGCCAACTATTATAGACAGAAAAATCTTTGCTTTCCTCTTGGTTTTTAATTACTGTCCTGGGACAGTGACCAGGAAGAACATGCGTACATCCTTCTCCTCTATCCAGTACCATCAGGAAGATAACATTTTCTAATTCTGAAGGAAACACAATAAGGCACAACAAAAATAACATCTACATTTTCCACATTCTAGCTTAAAACATTTCTACTGATTACTAAGATCTATGCAATTGGTTATTTTGCATTTTTTTTCCAGTATATTAAAATCATTTTAAGTCTGCTGCTATCTTTGGATTCACTTTCATTATTCATCATTTATTTATTGTCAACTTTTCCTCATTTCTAAGCTGTTGCATGATGGGATTCTTGGTGTTTCTTTCTTTAACAGCTTTTTTTCACCGTTTTTCCCCACAAAATTTGGTTGAACCCAAGACTTGGTATTTCAATAGTTATGTAAAATAGGGAGAAAAGAGATACAAGGGCTGCTCTGAAAGTAATGGCTCCTGTTATAATTTGTTGGTCTACAGTTTCAGAGGCAGATGTTGGTGGTAAGGCAGTAGAGGTTGAATAATCCACTACATGTTGCCATATGACAGATGGCAGCAGAAAGCAGTCTGACACAATGGTGTCTGACATGGAAATGTGGATGAAGTAAAGGTGTGTCATTGAATTCCACTACGTGGAAAAAAATGGCACTCACTGACATTGATAAATGTTTGCTGAACGTTGATGGAGACCAAATAGCAGATGTGAACATAGTGAAGTGATGCTGTGTTTCAGCAGTGATGACAGTGACAGTGGTTCACCTCTGCTGGTGCAGATTCTTACAAGTGTGGCATGCAGGCTCTTGTTCATCACAGGCAAAAATGCATAGCTAGTGGTGGTGGCTATGTTGAAAAGTATTGTTTTGTAGCTGAGATTTGATCTATTATACAGTGTTATTGTACTCTCTGTATCTGCAGTAGTTCCCATGAATGCAAGGCATTACTTTTGAAGTGACCTACATAGCTTATAATGTCTTCACTTTAGAAGTGTTGCTCAGATGCTTTTTGTCTTGAATGAGTTTTATTTTCTTTGAACTACGGCATAAAATTTGGGGTCAATCAAGTTTCCGAAGGAAGAGAATTGTGCATTAAGAACATTAATTTTTCTTTTTGCCTCAGAAAGGCTTTTAACGCTTCTGTGCCGTCAACAATAAAATATGGAGCAAAAGGGTAGGAACATTTAATATACTGGAGCTGAAACTAAAACTTGGACAATGAAGCACGAAGTATGCTTGATATCACAGGGAAATAGAATTAACAAATAGGTAAGACAGAGGAAGTATGTAAAAGAACAATATTTATGAATAAAAGTATGCCATGATGACTGAATCTTGAGGAGGACAAAATTAATGATGGAATGCATTTATGAAGAAATCTGTTACATCGTGTATGATGATCAGAGCACCTAGGGATGTATCATAAAAATCTCTTTCCTCCTCTGAAATATTTCAAAAGCGATACATAACTGGATTGCATGTAGAATACTGAGGGCTTTTGAGATATGGGAATTGAAAGTATTATAAATCAATTAAAAATTACATTCATTACACTGTACTACTTGATAGTGTGATATACTTGCATCTTTTAAAAGAAGAATTCATTTCTGTTTTCAGTGACAAGCTTTTCTTAAGGAGAAACCATAACAGCAAGAGAAACATAAGGAGATTCTATAACCTTGTAATCACACTTGTCATACACAGTGTACTATTTTCCTTCTTTATAGCAGAAATGCTCAGAAGTAATATATAGTAGATGCTTCAAATTATGTTTTCTGTGACAGAAGTTAATTCTAAAGTAAGTATTCCCTGAAAGAGAAACAGAGAAAACATTTTTACATGTCTGTCATTTGTCCTTAGAGGACACAAAACAAATACGTTTTTTAAAGCTTGACACTGGTATTATTCTGTGTGGCCCCCGGCTATGTGCTTTTTCCAGTTTGTAGAATTGAAAGGACAAAAAAACAGCTTTGCATTAAGAGGAACACATTGTACAGGTTAATCATAACCATGCAGAAATCAAAATGCTGCCAACAAAATAATGGCGAACCAACGCCAAGGGAATCACCGAGATGGCTGTGAGGGAAGCAATGGGATAGCAGCAACTCCTTTGCATTGTGCAGAAGTATTTCAGGCATGTGCTCCCGAATTTATTATTGATGTGGCTGGAACAGAAGTTTTTACTACTGTCGACAATAGCAAATACTCGTAAAAATTTAATTGGATAAAAGTTAATTTCAGTGTTCTTCAATGATGAAATGCATTAATTGCAAGGAGATTTTTCTTTTTACATGTTTAAATTTTAAAAGGAAATAAAGTAGAAAAGCAGAATCAGGCAGGGGAATTTAACAAACGTAAAGATGTTGACGGGAGTGAGAATCATTACTTAGTCAATATTGTATCAATTAACCAAATTAACCATAGTCCCTGGTGAGAACTACATAGAACGGCACAATTTTCTAGTTTGTCTGAGTCATTCATGTTGTATGTAATGTATATCTACATTAGTGTATACAAATCAGACAAACTAAGAAGCAGTGTCACATAAAATCATAGAATCTTAGAATTGCTCAGATTGGAAAAGACCTTAAAGATCATTGAGTCCAACCACAACCTAACCATACTACCCTAACTCTAACAACTCTCCACTAAATCATGTTCCTGAACACCACCTGCAAACGATTTTTGAACACATTCAGGGATGGTGATTCAAGCACCTCCCTGGGAAGCCTATTCCACTGCTTAACAACCCTTTCTGTAAAGAAGTTCTTCCTGATATCCAACCTAAACCTCCCCTGGCACAACTTGGGGCCACTTCTCCTCATCCTGTCACCTGTCACCAGTGAGAAGAGACCAACCACATTCTCGCTGTAAGCTCCTTTCGGGTATTTGAGCAGAGCAATAAGGTCTCCTCTCAGCCTCCTCTTCCCCAGAATCAGTCCCAGTTCTTTCAGTCTCTCCTCATAGGGCATATTCTCCAAGCCCTTCACCAGCCCTGTTGCTTTTCTTTGGACCTGCTCCAGCACCTCAATGTCCTTTCTATACTTAGGTGCCCAAAACTGAAGACAGTGCTCAAGGTGAGGCCTCATCACTGCTAAGCACAGGATTACTTCCCTAGTCGTGCTTACCACACCATTCCCGATTCAAGCCAAGATGCCATCGGCTTTCTTGGCCATGTGGGCTCACTGCTGGCTCATATTCAGCTGACTGTCCATCAGTATCCCAAGGTCCCTTTCCATCAGGCAGCTTTCCAGCCACTCTTCCCCAAGCCTGTAGAGTTGCCTAGGGTTATTGCGATCAAACAGCGGGACACGGCACTTGGCCCTATTGAAACTCATACAGCTTACCTTGGCCCATCTATCTAGTCTATCCAAGTCCCTCTGTAGTGCCTTAATACCCACAATCAGATCAACACTCCCTCCCAACTTGGTGTCGTCTGCATCTTACTGAGGGTGTACTCAATCCCCTCACCAAGATCATTAATAAAGATGTTGAATAGGGGTGGCCCCAGTACCAAACCCTGGCGGACACCACTCAAGACTGGCTGCCAAGTGAATTTAACTCCATTGACCAAAACACTTTGGGCCCAGCCATCAAACCACTGTTTCACCAAGCAGAGAGTACGCCCGTCCAAAAGCCATGGCAGCCAGCATCTCCATGAAGATGCTGTGAGGGACAGTGTCAAAGGCTTTACTGAAGTCCAGACAGACTGCATCAACAGCCTTACCTTCATCCACTAAGTGGGTCAGCTTGTCATAGAATGAAATCAGATTTGTCAGACGAGATCTACCATTCTAAAACCCATGCTGACTGGGCCTGATTGCCTGGTTGACCTTTAATTGGTACATGATGGCTCCAAGATTATCTGTTCCATAACCTTCCCCGGCACCAAGGTGAGACTAATAGGTCTGTAGCTGCCAGGATGATCTTTCCAGCCCTTTTTGAAAATGGGCATCACATCTGCCAGTCTCCAGTCCACTAGGATATTCCTGGTTAGCCAGGACTGTTGAAGAACAATGGAGAGTGGCTTAGCAATCACATCTGCCAACTCCCTCAGCACTCTAGGGTGCAGTCCCATCTGGCCCCATGGACTTGTGAGTGTCCACTTTCGGAACAGATCCAAAACCATCTCATCATGGATTAGGCAGGGCCTGTTCTGCATGTAGAAGATGTAGAATACATTCTAGATGTAGAAAATGTAGAACTAGAAAAATAGTAACTGCAAAAATTGTAAGTGTAATAAATCCATTGAATATTAACATAATCAGAGGTTGTGACAGGCTGTGACTGGTGACAGTTACTACTTTGAAAGGACAGGAATTAGTCTGGTCCCAGCTCCAAGCATTCCATAAGAATATGAGAGATTCACGTGCACAGTTTGTAAACCAACAGCACCCAAAGCCGTTGGTAGAAGTACTTACAAATGTTTGATTTAACTGACCAGAGTATAACTATACCCAAATAAGAAAAATGAACATGAAAAAGGCTTTGTGGAGTCAGGTTGAGACATAGCTGCAAAAATAATAATTTTAGGCAATATTGGCACTAAGATTTGAATTCAGTGTAGTTGGACAGCATAGTATAGCAATACTTAAATAAATGAAATGGAAAACAACACATATATACTGTGGGACAAAGTCTATAAAAGATCTTATCTTCATTTACTCAGCTTATATTTTTAGCCCTGAGCATGTAACATCTCTGTACCTCTGAGAAGCTGTTAAAAAGAATATGTTGAGCGGGGACAACATAAAAGATAACAACATGCAATTTTATCGCTGGAGTAACAGGACAGCCTTTAGTTCCCTGGAATATAGGGACTTGTCAGTAACCCAGAAAAAGCTCATATATTTCTTACGCTTTCCAAGTGTCTGAGTACAGCAATAAAATCACAGAAAAGCCAGCGGTAACCTGAGGAAAGCCCTCCAAAGTCCTCATACAAGACACAGGGGCTGGGGAAGCTTCCTTCACATTGGAAACTGTAGAGGAGAACTGAAAGGAAGTGCTCACAATACCATTTGATTCTCCATAACTTTCATATTTTCTCTTTCTTGACAGCAGCAAAAGTGAAACACTTCAGTGACCAATATTGCTAGCATACAGGCACATCTGTGACACACCATCACTGTTGTATGATATGAGAGCATCTAATTAAAAAGCTTGTAAAATTGACCTTCAGTTATTTTAATATTAAAAGACAAAGATAGAGGATGTTTCTTGAAAACTGACAATCCTATCATTTCCTTACTGAGGTTCCTCTGTCAAAAAAAGAAAAAAAAAAAAAATATATATATATATATATAAAATATAATCACACATGAAAAAGCTGTTCAAGAAACTAAAAGCACATTTCAGGTACGAGCTTTACGTATTAGTAATGACTCCACCCCCTAATGCCATATTCGTTTGTAGTGACTATGGTCACTTAGCAGGTACCACAAAGTTCCTTCTTACTGTAGCTTAGATTCAGATCAATTACAGCAATGTACTGAAGTAAATTTGTTCATAGTACTTGGTCAGACTTCAGTGCAGTTTCATTAGCTTTCATCCCATCGTATGGACACTTTTGCACATGTAAGAGCTAAAAAATTCAGAGGACCATAATCTTTTGCTCATAAGGTTTC
Source organism: Lagopus leucura (assembly GCF_019238085.1). Taxonomy (NCBI): domain Eukaryota; kingdom Metazoa; phylum Chordata; class Aves; order Galliformes; family Phasianidae; genus Lagopus; species Lagopus leucura. Next base: position 29,455,687 of record NW_024962263.1, read on the forward strand.
CCCAATAGTAATAACACAAGATAACTGGAATCTCATTAAAAATATGAACTCTTGAAAATAAACCAGTGTGAGGTTTGGGAACTCTGGGAGCAGATTTTTCTACTGTTCTTATGAAAAGGCTACAATACACAGCCAGCAGCAAAAGTATTGGGCAGAATGTGTTCCTGTTAAACTGAGGTTGGATTTCTGAAGGAGCTTTTTTATATAGAAGCTCAAGATTTGGTCTAAAAAGGCTGCTTCATGGGTTAATGTATTCATCTATAAATAAAAGCAGTGACAGCTCTCCTGTCAGTACATGCTGATGGACGGTTCCTTTTTCTACCATTACAGCCTTGTGAATGTGGGAAAATTAATTTAAGTGGTAGTTAATTTCTAATGAATTCCATTCAAGCGGTTAATATGGTCCCTTGATGTTATGGTAACCTTCATGGATCATTGCATTATGTAAATAAATTCTACCTTATGCTGGTTTATAAAAAAAAAAAAAAAGAAAAAAGAAAAAAAAAGATTGGTGAGTCCAGCCAAATCTTTGCATATACAAACATGCATAAAATTTCCTAAAAAAAAAAAAAAAAAAAAAAATCACTTAAAAGAGACTGTTCAAGAGGAGCATGCACAATACTTACATAGTATATCATTCCTACATATGAGACACCTATTCATTATATAATGTTCGGATTATCTATTATTCGGAGCAGAGAACAGGAAGACTTTTGGAGAGGAAAAAAAAAACACCTCTCAAAATTGTAACAGAAATGCACCTTTTGTGTCAGTGACAGATCTTCTGCCCCCTTAGATAAGCTGTTCTGCATGGGCATGAACCACTGGATGAGCTTCATGCATCTCAGCTCTCACCATGCCTGCTCCTCCAGGGAAAGCCTTTGGGCAGGGTGTGTTCTCTGGGAACACATGCATGACATCTCACTCTTGCTGTTCAAGTTGCTCAGTTTCTTCTCACTTCAATAGGGTTTAGACTAGGCTTTACTGTATTACTGAGATTTAAAAATATTTTTAACGCAACAAATAGTATTTATTTTCAAATGGACTTCAGTATTCAAATTCACATACATTTTTGAAAGGTAACGAAGGGCTCTTTTCACTGTCTCATACATACTACTTGGAGGATATCAAAGCTCTTGAGTGAGCACAGAGTTTTCTATGGTTTTATACTTTGGGAAGCTAAAAAAAGCCTGGGTGTGCCAAAAAAGCAAACTTCTATTGAAAGGAAAAGCAAGTGGTGTCTCTTATGACCTAGCATAAAAAGCAAGATGCTTGCATAGGTGAGGTAGCAATAGGAAACCAAAGTGGAGGAAAACAGGAATATGGTAGAGAAAGAAAACATCACTCACAAACTGAAGGAAGGTGGGCTGCTGACTACTTGTAGGACAAAACCTGTGCATAATAATGTCTCAGGTACAGATGTTGAGGCGTCAACATAAGCCGGCCTGTAAGTTCAAAGGTAATCCTAAGATGTACCAGGTGTTTCCAAGAAACACAGAGGCAGCTATTCATCTGCCATAGCGGCAAATCTTGAAATATTTGTGAGGATGGAATTCTATATAATATTTCAGAAAAGATTAACTCAAAAGATGTATGGTGTAGTCAATAATGTCTAAGAACATTTGAGAGGAAATGCTTGTAGGCAGAGACAATATTTTTTATTAGACAATTGAAACAGTTGGAAAAAAAATCTGGTAAGCTTTGGGCGTATGTGAGTATAACTTGTATACCCAAAAGCTTTTCTATTTTTTCTAACTGTATCAGTGATCTAATAAAATATATTACTTCTCCTTACAAACCTTATCTCACAAATTCAGAAGTTACACAAAAGGTCTATCAAGGTGAAGAGAGGAGCTGAAACTCTGTTTCATGAGAAAAGATCAAAATAACTTGGTTAGCTAAGGGAAACAAATATTGAGAAAGGACACGGTTTATTTCTAGGTAGCTACCTAGAAATAAATATCAAGAGGGTAAAATCCACAGTAACAGTAATATTAAACATAAAAGATAATGCTAGCATAAGTATAAACAACTCCTGAAAAAATTTAGAGGTGGAGTTAGAAGATTGGGAAGAGGAGGGCAGCTCTACAATATCTTTCAAGGAATGGTGCTGGCAGAAGACACAGTTTTCCAAGCAAAAATGTAACAGATTTTCTTAAATAATTATTTAAGTGGTTGCGAGGATAGCAGGGTGGTGGAATTGCCTCTATGATTTTTTTTCAGGGGTCCTCATTCTCTCACTTAGTTGGCCTAGAGCTGCTTGTTACCACGCTACTCACAGGCAGCTTCTCTTGGAGGAACTGGAGACAGTACAAACACATACTGCTTACGGAGACTCCAGATGTTGAATTTGATAGCCCTTAACACCAGCAATTCCTATTTTGGCCCCTGCTACTACAGTTCTTGGACCTGCCCCTCTGTAACAGATGTTGAGCATCCAACTATGCCATCACTACAAGCCTTAACGTGAGCTGCTTTTAGTTCTGCTCTTTAATTTTTCAAGCAGTATCAAGGAATGCAGCCAAAACTCAGAGGGGCTCTACCACATATCGAGAGGCCAGAAGTGTTCCTCCACTACAATCAGCTTGTCTTCTGGGCTGCTCATAGCCGATTGTGCTGCCAGTTGGGCTTGTTTTCCCTCCTGCCCCATTTGAACATCATGCACACCACAGATTTCAAGTTCCTTAAAAAATAAAACCTCTTTGCTGTGTGATCAAGACAATGAGATGGGTGATGAGACAGTCCTCCATGTCCTCCATGTCTGTGTTTTGATCAGATGACACTGAGTGTAAAGACATGGCATGAAGTCCTGGGAGACATGAAGGCAGACTGGAATAGTACAGGATGGGCTGTAAGAGCCAGGCTGCATGTTTAAGTTAGACCAGTCTAGAAATGGAACTGTTTCTGAGTGTCATCTGAGCTATGAAAGCATCCTGGCAGCTGTCCATCATGTACACAGTGCGGATGTTCAAGCAAACAATTCACAGGAGCAACAACAGAATGTTTCAAACTGACTCAGGAAGTGTCCTGTGTTTCAAAAATCCAAAGAAAACCTAATGTGTGTATGAATTAACTACTGCTCCAGGAACAGATGTCAGAAAGCGCAAGTGGCAAACTATCGTGACATCTGAACTTGCTTTTAGAAGTATAAGGACAAGTGATATACTACATCAGGGATCTAGGAGTGATCTAGATCAAGGACAGATAAATGCAGGGTAATAAAATCAGCAAGAAGTAACATTTACAGGGAAGTCATAGGGAAGATTTTATGCTGCTCAATACACAACGTAATCAAAATTTTATTTAGTTACATTCAAATGTGTAGGTGGCAAGTGGATATTACAGATATAAGTACAGAACAGTGCCTTGAGAAGCAGTCTCAACTGGTCATAAAAAACTGACAACAAACCTGAACTCTAAACAGAAAATTGTAGTGTTAATTTGATCTTAGAGATGACAGAAGCAGAAGATTGGCAAGCACAAAATTCAGGAGCATTTTAACCTCAGTGATACAGGTCCCATATCTGTACATTTAAAAAAGGAAAAATAAGAGAAGAAATGGGGAACGGTGGGGGAAAGATATAGGAAATATAATTATTCAGAGGCTAGAAAAAAATATTTTACACTGAAGAAATTAATACGATTAATCTAAATACCCTACCGAAAGACAAGAGTGGCTTGAATTTAGTCTCTGTATCTTATGAAGAAAAAATAAATGACTCCAACAGTGGAAGACAGAAAACTGAGTAACTGCATATCAAAGCAAAGCTGTTACATTTTTAACAGGGAAGTGATAGTGTTTCGAGCATACTCACATTTGCATGACCAGCTACCTGGTCAACCCGCTCTGCATTCTCTGGCTGCAGCTCTGTCTTTTTGACTCATGGAATTCTTCAGCCTTCAGACTGAGCCCTGGAATTACTGTTTTGTATTTACTGTGGCTGCAGTTCACTTAAACACATCATATAAGTTCCCTCTTTGTGACAGTGCAATTGCAGATTGGGATGAATGACCAGACAACTCTCCTGAAACCAACATGTCGTTTAATAGCAGGATGAGCATTCAAAGCAAAAGTAAAATACTTGACACACAATCTAACTACAATGGTTCTTATCTGAAGCCTGAAATTTGTAGGAAAGTGACCTATTTTAGACACTGCAGACATTGCTTTTATAAAGAAAAAGTTTCCCAAGTTATTTTCCTCATGATAAACCCCTTTTAAAACTTGAGGAAAAGGCTAGGAACAAGTAGTCTCATTTGGACATTGTCCGTTACCAATCTTTAATCTCAGAGAGAGGCTTAAATTATTTCCTATCTGCTTCTTCGCTCACTTTCAATCACCAAATGGAACTCGTGCATTTTTAGATCAAACAGCTCCACCAAGTACGCAGTTCATCTTTTTCCCCTTGCCTTCTTGCACAATATGGCACATAAAAACAGGTTCTTTCTTGAAAAATAGTGTTCTATTTCAATACTGTATTCACATTTACAGGCAACAGAGCTCAAAGTTTGACACCCAAGCTTTTCAGTGAAATGTGAGTTTTCCATTTCTGGAGGCTGGTGGATAACTCCAGTAAGTGACAGCTTAATCTAGGGTACCAATATTCTCTCCATACCCATTTTCATCATTTTTAGATCAGGTTCAATGTCCTCACTGTGATAAATCTCCTATAAAGATTTCTGCCTCCACTATGAGTGGGATATGGAGCAATAACTAAACCGCTGCAGTTTATCTCCCAGAGGTATAAAAGTAAAAGAATACCACGTTCCTAAACAAACTGGGCAGAAACTGTGACAGTTCAATAGCAGCTTCTTGTGCAGTTCAGCTATTCCTGCAAGAAGAAAAATCCTGTCCTGGATAGCAGGAGAGATTGGATGGATGAGGGCACAATCTCTCATGGGTAGTGATGTAAATCATTCTTTCAAGCCAGAAGGAAGTCAGCCCACTTTCACTTTCTAGGACTATCATGTTCAACTACATTTAAGCTACTGGTACAGATTCTGAGGTCTAAATGAATAATCTGATAGGCTGTGATGGAATGAATATCAATATCTGAATGGATGATCAGCCTTATTAAATTGAATGGGACAAATGCATTCTTATTTTGTACCTTAAAAGTAATTTGATAGTTTTCATCAGTGCATACAAAGTACGTCCAGCCTTGCTGATTCAGAGTTTAAGAGCTTACGCTGCAGATATACGTCACCAAGTTTTGGTAATGAAGTCTATCTCATATCAAATGCATGGAGTTCATTGAAACTTGAGGAAGACTTTGGCATTACTCTGAACACATTCTGAACATGCTCCCATGGCGCTGTTGCATCCATTCACATTGCTTCCTACTAGAAAGCAGCCTGCTACTCACCTTATGCCTTATTAAGAGCACTTGTTTTTTGTATTTCTTGTTGTAAATCTGTAATTCCAACTTTTTGTTTTCTTTGCATAGTTAGATTCACAGATATTACAGACAGTTCAATCACACATTTCATTTCCCTACAAATGAAAGCTTCCAAACGCTAGTACTTCATAAAAGCATGAGCAACTACCTTTAAAGTTAGCCCTTCATTTGTACTTTTTTTTTATTTTCCAATCGATATATGATAAAATATTTGGAATAGCTACAAGGTGCATACCGAACCAAAAAACAGCTACTATTTTAACTGAGTCTGAGAAATAGACTTCGGAGGTGTCAGAATCTCAGAAAGTCACCTGTCAATCAGCTCACCTCTGTGTGTACCTCCTTGATCCAAGCAGATACAGCTCCCCCAGTATTACATTTCCCAAAGATTTCTTCCCCACCTGTCATTACTGACAAGCCATTGTTCTGTATTCAGCAACCAATGCAGCAATTCCCATACACATAAAGTCTGACAGTCATTAATATACATGAGTGCTACAATTTATCCTCCAGTTGACCTAAATACACATCCACCTGTTACGTATCGAGAATGTGACAGTCTCATTCCCTAGGACAGTTTTGAGGAATTAAGCAAGTTCAGTCACTCACAACTGCAAATTATTTTCATAACTGTACAACGGAGACAGTCACAGGAGACATCAGTTGTCACACTCCCACTCCACTGTGGGGATTTAAAGAATGAAGAATTACTGGAAGGGGTATCCTAACACAGTATCAGCAAGAAACTAGAGGCTGAAACTGTAATTGGAGCCCGTGTCTTATTCATTACCTAGTGTAAGAATTCATCTTCTTATGCTATTGGGTCCTATTTTCCCCCAAAACCACATTTCAGTCTAACTGCACCTCTCATCACTGCCTACCTTTCATCTTCCGCCCTTAGAACATTGTGCAAAAAAAAAATGAAATAAAAAGAAAAATCATACAATTATAGAACTAATATCAATAGGTATTTTTAGTATTTCAGGACTACATTTTTGGCCTGAGCAGCTTAAGCAGCAGCTGAATACCCTAATCTTTGTAAAAAGCTATTAAGTAACACAGCACCTGGAAAGTCTGCAATGGAAGATGTAAACCCTTAGCTATCAACAACAGGGCTGACTGACATAACTGACATCTGACTTCGTAGTAGTCGGATGAACCAAAAATGAACACACAGCTCCTCCAGCTCTAGTCACCTTCACAACATCACCTAGATTACAAAAAGATATGAAATCTTTATTTTTCTACCTCTATAACAATTTGTGGGCATCATCAACAACAAAAGCCTACTGAGAAACATGAAATTCAGTACTCTCAATTAATAGACAGAAAAACAGAGACAAAGGCAAAATCACTTTTTCAAGATTATCGAGCAAGTAAATGGCAGAGTATAATCACAATTCCAAGCCTTCTAGTTTATAATCCTATAATCCTCTTTCCAAGAGTCTGTATGTGGTACCAACTAAACTGTCTAAATGATGGCCATAAACACTCCATTCTTTTGAACCCTCCACCCAGGTATCACAAATCGACCATTCAGATGATGACACATGAATAATCCATAGCCGTATCAAACAATTGATATTACTTCAAATTTTAAGTTTTTGACCAGCACTAAATTCAACAGTTTTAATTGAAAAAACATTTTTTCTTAATTATAAGTTGTTGAAACAGGCTGCTGAGTCTGTATTCTACAATAACCTAAGCTAATGCTTTGGGCTTGAAGAGGAAATGTAAGCATAGTGTTTTGTGCACCTCTCTCCAGTACAGTAATTGTACCTATAAGTTTCATTCCCTGTTGCAGAGAGGAATTATGACTGGATTTAACAAATACCAAGCTGATATGAGTAAACGTGCCCCTGAATTCCACACGCAACTACATTGTGATTCAAACTTGTGATCAATTGCTACTCCTATCCCTAACAATTCAAACTTACAGATCTCCCTTTTCAACATTCAACGCTGCTCAGTCTGAAATCCAGCACAATTCGTTATATAATCAATGAATATACAGATGTTATAATTAAGAAATATACAAGTTAGGCTTACCCTTGTCCTGGGCTCACCAAAAGGACTCCAAGAGGAGTGATCTCCAGAAGAGATCCTTCCCCACTGGTAGTCAGCTCTTAAATGGGGTCTTCCCGTGGCGCAGCTGAATTGCCTTCACCTGTGCTCCCAGGGCTGACTCACTGCTCACCTCAGGTGGTCAATCAGAGGTTCAGGCCATGATTCAGCAATTCTCATACATTTGTCTTTTAACAGGGCACCAGTCTTTTATTTCTGACAGAATCATGGAGCTGGATGAACTGTTTGAGAGGCTATTACCTTCCCCCAGAAATCTCACAGACTCACTTCATCAGATGGGCAACTCGTTTAACCCATGGCTCAGTCCCAGCATATTCCCCATGATCATCTAGAAAAAGGGTTGAGAAAATCACTGGGTTTTCTAAACTTATTTATGCTGTTTACCTTAAAGGGATCTTAATAGCTACACTCATCAACTACTATAGGGGTTTACAACATATGGGACTTTTTTGCCAAAGGAAAATATACACCAGACACCTAAAATAAAAGGGAACTGTCAACTTGAATTGGAAAATTAGAGCTTTTAAAGACTCCAGTTAGATTGCTTAATTGGTAATGTGCATTAAAGCAGGAGTAAAATTTTCCAGGAAATTCTTCTGCTTACATTTAAGCACGCAAGCATTTGGAAAGTATTACTACAAAAGTAATGCCTCCTATTTTACTATGCTGGAATACAATACTAGAGGTAGATGTTGGCATGGTATGGCCGTAGAGGCTGAACCTTCTCAAAAATATTCCATTACATTTTGATGCTGTGAGACAGACAGACAAGGAACAGTATGACAAAATGGGGTATAATGTAGAAATATGCATTTATTAAGGTTTCAGCAGTGGCAACAGTGAAGTGAAAGACATGAAAACACTTTTTCAATGCAGCGGAATACTGGTGGGAAGGTTCTATCTCTACTGCCATACCACCAACATCCACCTCTCACACTGTGGGACAACATAATGAAGCAGGAGGAGCAGCCCACTATAAATCAAAAGTTGAAACATCAACTTTCAGTATAACATATTTTTTTTCCCACTATAGAGCCCAACTACATTTTATACTGTTGGTTCTGTAACCAGTTTTCAACATTAAGGTTTTCTTAATGGAAGAATTATAGTGTGTTGTAATAAGGCACTATCAACCATATTTATTTTTGTTTTGTTTGGTATGAAGCACAAATATATTTCTGAGTCAGAGGATTTCACTTCACTCTAACTTAAAAGTAAGCTGATAGTAAGAGAGACTTTGAGGCTAAGAAATTAAGAGGTCCGGAGTTGTGTCTTTCCATGTTATTTCTCAGCATCTGCGGTTTGAAACAGGGTCAGTGCAGTGACTGCTACACTACAAATTTCGGTTACTTCGCTTTTAGAGCCAAGATCCAACACCGTCACTTTCTGATTTGTCCCCAGCAGCCAGCTGGGACAACCAGGGAAGAGGGAGCGATCCCGGTGACACGGACGTACATACAATTCAAGGCCTTGCACGCAAGCACCACGTTTATTGCTTTCCTCCCTTTTGGGACACACTCCCAGCCACTCACGAGCGCCGCACACACGGGGCTACAGCTTCCGTTGCTTGTGCCGGGGATTGGTCTTGCAGCAGACGTACAGCCGGCCCCGGCGGCGAACAATATAGCAGTCCTTGCAGCGCCTTTTTATCGACGTTTTAGTCTTCAGCCCCGCACAGAGCTGCAGCAGCCCAGGCAGCGGCGGGCCGGCCAGCAGTACCCGCCTGCGGGCGGTCTCCCCACTGCACAGCGGCACGGGGATGGCCGCCATCCGCCACGGTGGCGCCAGCGAGCACAAGGGCGAGCGGCCCAGCGAGCGGAGCGGCCCGGCGGTGACCCTGGCCAGGAAGGACAGCATGATCCGCGCCCTGCGGGGACAGCAAGTTATGAGCGCACCGACCGCCACCAGCTCCTCGCCCTGCTCCACCCTGCCCCTCTTCTCCCTCCCTTCAGTGAGGCGCAGCGCGCGCAGCCCGACCGTTACCGACCCCGCCGCCCCAAAGAACGACAACCGCTCCTCTTCCCGTCGGGCCGAGGGCTCCTTCCCGCGTGAGCCGCGCGCACGCGCAATGCCGAGACCAGGCGGAAGAAGGGGCGGAGGACGCGTGTGCGCCCGCCCGCCGAAGCGGGCTCAAGATGGCGGCGCCCTGGGCGACCTTTCACTGCTTGCTGCGGCCCTGGGGGCGGTCGGTGCTGCTCCGTCAGGCTGCTGCCGTCTCCATTCGGTTCTATGGTGTGCGGGCTGCCGCCACGGGCGAGCTGGTGACGCACACGGGGCAGGTGAGGGGCTGTGGCGGAGGGTCTAGTGCTTGTAGGCTGAGGGCTGGGAGCAGCCCGCTAGGGAGCTGGCTGGGTGCGGGGAGCTCTAGATTTTCTTGGGCGTGGAGCCAGGCAGGCAGTAGCTGAGGGAACGTTTTTATCTTATGTCGTTGCGAAGCTACACTGTTTGCATTTTCTGCCCTCAGAAACCTTGGATAGACTGAACCCATCCATGATCTTGTGTTGTTGGTTTTTTTTTTCCCTCTATGCTCATGTAGCCATCTTGCAAATCCCCTTTTTTTGTGGCCTGAACAAAGTACTCCGTAGGCAAGCATTTTCTACTTGTTTCCCTTTATTTTGAGTGTATGTATGTCACTCCATAATGAATGTCTTTATTTATTTCTGTAGAACCCACAGCAGATACGAGTGTGATAATATATTTGGTAGAGCAGATTCTCAGCTACAAAGAGCTACTTAACAGTATAGTCACCACTATTAGCTGTGCATTTTGGCCAATGATGAACGAACGTTTGCATGCTGAACTCATAAAACTCTGCACCAGCCAAGGTGATTTGCTGTTGCCAGTGCTGAAACGCAGCACCTACTGCCTCACTGTGTTCTTATGCACTGTTTGGTCTCCATCAACGGTGAGCATGCATCCACGAATGCCAGTGGGTGCTACTTTTTCCTCATAGAGAAATTTGATGGCATGTCCTCGCTTCATCTTCATTTCCTTGTTAGATGCCGTGTTGTCAGACTGCCACACTGCTGTCATCTGTCACACAGTGAGAAAATGTAATGGAATATTGTCAGGAAGGTTCAACTCAGGAGGGGAGTCAGCTCTTTGAAAGGATAGATAGATAACAGCAGGACAAGGGGAAATGGTTTTAAGTTGAGGGAGGGAAGATTTAGGTTGGATGTCAGGGGGAAGTTCTTAACAGAGGGAGTGGTGAGGTGCTGGAACAGGCTTCCCAGAGAGGTTGTGGATGCCCCGTCTCTGGAGGTGTTCAAGGCCAGGTTGGATGGGGCCCTGGGCAGCCTGGTCTAGTATTAAATGGCAAGGTTGGTGGCCCTGCATGTGGCAGGGGGTTTGGAGATTCATGATCCTTGAGGTCCCTTCCAACCCTGACCATTCTGTGATTCTGTGAGCTTCTACTGCCGTACCACCAACATCTGCCTCAGATGTTGTGAGCCAGTGTAATTAAACAGGAGGCATTACTTTTAGAGAAACCCTGGATATTAATTCTGAGTTATTGCAACTCTGTAGTTCATTAGTTCTGATTAGAACCTTCTTGTAACACGTTTAATTCTTGACAACCTATTCCTGTTAGGTGATGGTTGAATCTTTAAGTTGATCCATGAAAAATGCAGAGAAAGTTCTTTGGAAATTAAATGTTTGCAATGTTATGAACCAGAGTATCCAGACAGCATACAATTTCTGTCAGATAACTGGCTTACAGTAGAGTTGAATGCTTCCTTATTTAATGCATGCTATAGAATTCGTTGTTGTTGGATGCTACGTAGTCAAAACTTGTGTGCATGTTTTTTTAGTCATAAGCATTGTAGTTAAAAAACAAAAATAACATGTTGGCAGATAGGAGGTAATCTTGTTTAAGTTCATTTCTTGTATTCTTCAATAAATATATACAAGCTGAGTATGGCAACTAGAGAGAGCCATGTAATGTTTTGTGGAGTTCTGACAGAGGTGTGGCTGTGCAGTTGATGTTGGAAGGCCATATATATGGCTACTTGACTGTTTTTCATATATATTAGAAAGTTTTATTTTATTCATATATATATGTGTACATACATAAAAAAATAAAACTTAAGTTTCGTAGTTCAGTTCACCTTCCAGATGACACTGTGATCAAGGAACAAGTAATAAATCTGTTGGTGTTTCTGGTCATTGCTAAGGCTTCTATTTACCAGCTTTAACCACCTCTGCCTTGTTGCTTCCTACCCCTTATCTTCTGTTTTCCAACCTATGTTTTCTTGAGGAGAAAGGGGAATTGTTGTTTTTTTTTTTCCTGTGCAGTGCATGCTGGCAAGATGAAACTTGTGAAGCGCTTTAAATAATTTAATCATGATAGTGTTCTTAGCTTTTGTAAGCTTTGTTTGTGGTCAAGGCTTTTTAAATAACATGAAGTTTGCTTCATATTTCAGGTGTATGATGAAAAGGATTACAGGAGAGTTAGATTTGTTGGACGGCAAAAGGAGGTAACCTACTACTACTTTCTCTCCGAGGAGTGGGAATAACTTTATTAATGTGAACTACCTGTCAATTACTTGGATTTGTAGCATGTTTTAGTTTTAGACAATCTTTTATGTGCTTACAATGTCTTTAGGCAGGAAAACATTGCATATTATAAAAGATAATCAATAATAGCTACCCAGAAAACACATACTAGACATATTTTTGAATACTGAAACTATCTTATGGGTAAGTAGTACACTGAGGATACCAGTAATTTTTTTTTTAATGTGTATTTTGATATTTCAGGTTATATGTTACCTGTGACTTGTCCTAGAAACTCAGATTTTAGTGAAATCACAATGCTAGTATGGTTATGTTTCCATGCATAATTATGGTAACAAGAATTCTGTGACTTACACGTTTAAGAAGAGCAAAGAAATCCAAAACTCTTGATTATTCTCTCTGTTTAAGAAAGGTGTCCTTTAAGAGTAACTAAATTCAGAAAGTTCTCAACATGTAGTAGTGTTGTATTATTCGTGAGAAATACCTGGCCCTGTTTTTCTGTAGGGATTGTGCGACGTGACGTTGCTTGGTTACTGACTGAAGTTAGGCCCTTCAAACATGTTTTTAATATTTCTTCTTTTCCAAACTATCAGTTAAATTTCAAAACTGGAATAAGCTGAATAAAGACTTCCTCAGATGTTTTATCTGGTCTTGTTCACTTGCTGGCCTTTAGGAGAGAATTAAATATTGTTTTAACTCGTCGGTGTTCACCAGTACCTGAATATCTCATTAATGTCTTAGTGTTAATGCTGTAAATATGTATGCATACAAAAGACATTAAGATGTGGTAGATTTTTAACGTGTTCACACGTAAATATTACCGTTCTAATTAACTTAATTATTTTAACTATATTTTTGAGTTTTTATGTTGAATTTTCCTCCATTCAGGAGTTTCATAAGATATGAGCTATTTAACTCATACTGCATAGCAAAAGTAGGAATTCTACATGGGAAATAGTTAAATGAGAATGCCACTGAACATGTATTAAGCAGTTTACTTCTGAGAGAATCCTGATGAAGTCTTTTCCAAATGCCATGTTTGTTTCTGTGTTAGTAGGAGATGCACTTTGGCTTTAATTTTCTAGAGACTGTGGGTCCCTTGATGTGCTTTTGTGAACAGTTTATTTCTGTCTCACTTTTTGTATGAAGGAATTCTGTAGTTCATCCTTTGCTCCACTTTTCCCAGCAAATGGCAAACTGCAAGTCTGTTAAGCACCATCAAATGCTTGGTTTTAATCGTGATGCCTGAATCAAATTTGCATGGCTTTACGGTTATCTTAGTAGTTTCCCAAATGCTTTTTGACTGGTGGTGTTGAAACTTTGCAGAAGTGTCTACAGTCTTAATGCTGTCTTGTTTCTGACGCTAGCCTGCTGAGTTGATGATAGTGCTTTCTCAGTTCTCTTTTCCTTAATGTGCTCTCCTTAATCAAACTGGAGCACTTACCAGACAAATGGTCTCAATGGCTGCACAATTTGGACTGCAGTCCTTGGTTACACATGTCCTCAATGAAGTCTGACTACATGCCTTGGTTTGGCACATGGTTTCTCTGAGCTCATGCCAGGCTCTAGGAGACAAGGTCCAGGTTATTTGTATATTGTCCCTTCAGTTCTGTCAGTCTAATTGTTTGACTAATGGAATCCATGTGTTTTAGTTGAAATCATTGTTCCCTATGCGGCGTCTTGAATGTTTAACTGTAGAGAACCAGGGGATTAATGATCTCTGGTAAGGATCTCAAACAGTCACTGTGAGAAGACTGAGAATGGCAGCTATTAAACTGCATCTGCTGCAGTCAGAACAGTGTAATCTTGTTCTTGTGTAATCCCAAAGATACCAGAGAATCTAATACCACACACACCTTCCACTTCAGCGCTACCTTTCCTATTGTGCCAGCGCAGCAGCTGAAGCTGTGAGATTAACTAACAAAAAAAATTTCCTAAAACTCAGATTCCTGCATGTTAGTGAATTTTACATGCAGTGTAATAGACAATGCCTTATTTGGGGTTTCATATATTTTTTTAATAAACTTGTATGTGTAACGTTATCTTTGATAGAAATAGTTTTGTGACCTCGTTGGACAAAGGTAGCTTGAATGGAAGAAAAAAAAAAAATGCTATGGATTCTACCCAGGTGCAAGTCACTCAGCTGCATGCCTCTGACACACTCAAGGAATGGTTATATTTGTCAAGTTGTGTAGACATGCTCAAGTAAAAGTCCTACAGCCAGTGACATCCAATTCAGGAATTCTGTATAAGGTGAATTTACAGAGCAGCATAATGTTCAGATGGTTTTTTTTTTTGTTTGTTTCTGATTTGGAACAATTTGCTTTTCTAATTGTTAGGCACCATGGTAATGGTTTTTTTCAGCTTCATGTGTGCTGGTGCAATAACTTGTATGATAGGAGGCTCTAAGCTATTGGCAGTTTTCTCTCCTAACCTTACTTGTCCCACTGTTATTTTTGAGTTTATCAGCGCAGAGTCTTTTTGCAGTTTTATCATCTAGTGGCAAAAGTACAGTACAGAGGCAGCATCAGTTAAATATTTTCTATTTTCAGCTGCTTGCTTGTTCCTGCTCACCTCTTTGCTGAATCTGGCTAGGTCATGTTGTAAGCCTGAGCACTGTGTCAGGGAAAGGGGATGGTTTTTGCTGCATTTAATATCTTCAATTTGCTGATCTATTTTACAGCACCACCTAAATTGCTGCAGCTGTGGGCAAGGTGGAAGGAAACATTTTGGAGCTTCTCTAGATGGCTGCAGTGGAGCTACTTGGGGAAACAGTAAACAGCACTTGTTTTCTGTTTGGTTAACTTTACCACTCAAAAGCTTTTTTTTTGTTTGTTTTCCCTCTTGCAGGTGAACAAGAATTTTGCAATTGATTTAATAGCAGAGCAGCCTGTGAGTGAGGTTGAAAGCAGAATTATATCGTGCGATGGAGGTGGTGGAGCTTTGGGACATCCTAAAGTGTACATAAACTTGGTAATATTGCTATTCTTCATATAGCCTGTTTTACTTGTTAATTCTTATCTGTAAGATGATCTTTTAGCATGTTAATTGAACAAAGTAAAAGAGTAACTACAGAGCAGCTCATTTTATTTAGCGCTTGATGTAAAATTAAGAGAAGTTAGAGAGTTTCCGCTTGAAGTTACCAGAAATTTTTCTTGTGATGTTGATTTGTTAGAAATGGTGTTTTTTTCTTTTCTGAAAAAAGAAGTTAACTGCAAAGTACTATGAACAAGCAGTGCCTTGTAAGCAGAAATACTTGCTCTGTTTTAAGGCGCTTAGTCTAGGTGTTTAAATGCTGCATATTTTGGATCATGCAGCTTATACTGAGTGTTTCAAGTTCAAGGACTAAATGAAATGTATTTTCAGTTCATGAGAATCCTGGTAGTTCTGAAGATTGAAAGATTCCATTGTAGAGAATCAATGAAGAAATAAGGCCTATATCTTTCTATTGTCCTTGACAGTAGTGATACAGTGTCTTTCTGGGGAGTAATAACATTGAGACTACTAATGAACTCAGTAGAGTTCCAGCTGATTAAGTTTTGTTCTCAGGCAAACTCTTGCAGTGGATGACTTTGTCTTTGCTTGCTCATCTAAACTTTGGTATTTAATACTCAGGATAGTGGGAGACGCTAGTGTTCTTTAGCAGCAGTGTTGTTGCAACTCTCAACTACAAATACAGACATTTATATTTGAACAAACTAAGCATTTTATAATGAATCATTTTACATTCTTCAAAGCAGATGTTCTGATATCCTAATTCAAACTTGGAAGCTTTTCTTAGTCTTAGGAAGTTAATGTCTATAGCACACTGCTGATTTGTTGACTCCTTTTGCCCTGCATTGCACTCTTCTTCAGGAATTCTTTAGCTTTTGTTACTTTTGAGATCTTTGTGTTAACAGACAAATTCTGCAACATCTGTAGTTTAAATCTTGAATGCTAATACCTGCAGAAAGTTCTGTAAAGTGAAACTAGCAGCTTCTGTGTTTTTATATTTTTGCAGGACAAAGACACAAAGACTGGAACGTGTGGCTACTGTGGACTTCAGTTTAAACAGAAACATCACTGAATGATTACCTGCATGCTTGCACATATCTGTTAAGATGTTAATGCTTAACTATAAATAAACAGTGTGCTTAAAAGCTCAAGACGAACATTTGTGTTTATCTTAACTATGGAAAGTCCAGTCTGCACATCTTTAAAACCTACCTTTATAATTATTGATGACCTAAAAGGCATATTATCTGTATGGTACTTATTTTTGTTTTTATGGCACAAGTGTCTTGTTTGGCAGGCTTCTTTTGGACTTGAAGGTGGCATTAGACTACAGCAAAGGTGGTTTGTGACAAGTGGACTTGTATTCTTTTGAACACTGAATTGGATTTAAATGACTGGGCAGTAGATTATCCTGGAATATTGTTTTTTGGTGTTGTTTGACACTGTTAATTTGCTCATGGCTTTGAATCTAGCTATGTTCAAAAATAAAAACGATAGAAAAATAGAATATTCAGCACTGTAACATTTACAGATGTGTATCTCAGAAGCAAGACTGTGGTCTTTGAATTAAGCAGCTGTGCTTCCTTTATTTTATAAAAAGTGTGAGCTGAAGGGTGTGGATATAAGCACTTCTCTTCCATATGAGAAGATTAGAACATAAATAACTAATTTTGCTTGGATTTCACACATTTGAAGCCACTTTAGGAATTGGTCTCATCAGGTTCAAGAAAGTAGAGTTACTGCTCCATTTCAGATACCATCTTTTTCTCCAATATTTTGTTAGGTGGGGGCTGTTAGTTGTCAGGCTGTGTAATGCCACTGAGGCCGTGTTAGGCTGTTTGAAGGACATCATCTTAGAACCATGGAATAGAATCCACTAAACCATGTCACTCAATACAACATCTAAACATTTCTTGAACACCTCCAGGATGGTGATTTCACCACCTCCATGGGCAGCCTATTCCAGCGCCTGACCACTCAGAGAAGAAGAATTTCCTAACATCCAACCTGAATCTCCCCTAGTGCAACTTGGGGCCATTCCATCTAATATTATCTTTAGTTGTGCAGAAGAGGCTGGCTCCCACCTTACCACAACCTCCCTTCAGGTAGTTGTACAGAGCAATAAGGTCAACCCTGAACCTCCTCCAGACTAAACAATCCCAGCTCCCTCAGCTGCTCCTCACGAGGCTTGTGCTCCAGATCCCTCACTAACTTCATTGCTCTGCACTGCTGCCTTCTTGCTTAATTTTATTTCTGTAGCATTCCAGAATGACTTTCAGATAAGATATGTGCCCAGAGAAGGATGGGAACTTCTGCTTCAGAGAGAGCTTTGATCTCTTGCTGTCAGGTGACTTTTTTTTTTAAACTAGTAATGAGAAGTGGTCCCAGGCAGTTGTTGCTGCTTGGTTGAAGTTCAGTGGGATAGATTCTACTAAAGCTGCTCTTCATATTACTTTAACTAAATTGGTAATGGTGTCAAGTTGAATAAAATCAAATCATTGCTACTAAACTAACTTGTGTCAATCTGTAGATGAAGCTGAACTACTGCAATCAGTCTTAAGGGAAGGTGTAAACTATTCTGTCTGTAGAAGTTATACTTACAGGCTATCACTGCAGTTCCTTAGATGCATATGCACCTCTTTTTTTTAAAAAAAAAAAAAAAAAAAAGCAACAAACTTCCATGTCAGAGAGCTTAATCTTCCTGTCTATTTCTTTCCACTTTTCTTCTTTGTCACTTCCATTGCTGCTCATTTCAGTGATCATCAGACTGGCCTTCATTCTTTGTAATGATGTAGGCTAAAGAGGTAATGATTTATAAGTATGTTGCTGTACATGACTGATGAAATTCACTTATGTGCTATCATCTCTGCAAAAAGATACGTTGTTGTATGTGGTCATCTTCTTTGTGCCTTTGATTTTACTTATGAATAATTTATCTACTTGGGTCACTGTTGTTCATAATAAATTAACAATGTTTAAGTTGGCACGGCATCTGCTGAGGACTCTTTGACAAATCCCTTCCCACTGGTCTCAGCTATGGAATTCTGTTCTTGTTCTCCCTAAAGTACTTGTTTCATGTAGAGCTATCGATTTCCACTGGTGAAGCAGGGAAGGTCTGTACTTTGCACTGACAATTGTCATAGGAAAACTCCAGACTTCACTACATATTTCCTGGCGGCTAGGTTTACATATCTAGTTGTGCATGGCTATTTATATGAAGACTCTTGCACTTCAGGTCCTACCATCCACATATCTGAAAAAAACAACTTTAATCAGCATGAAGAAAAAGTGAGGGAAACCAGAAATTATTGTTGCTACAAGTGAATGTGTGTGGAAATGGATTTATGACTGTAGACTAAAACACTGAATTATTAAAGCAGAATTATGCTTCTTAGACAAAAATTCTGATTAGAAGGCAGTATGGAGTAAAACATACAGACCTGAATTCTCAGTCACTGTTCTGTTTTTCATAGATAACTTCTTCCAAGGTTGGAAGTATAGACTCTTGTTCCAGTTACCATAGTACAAACCATAACGTATGCTCAGATACTATGAAAATAGGGAGTATTCTCCATCCTCTAATTAAAAAAAGCAACTAAAAATTGGTTTATAGACTGAGTCTAGTTAGTCTGTAAAAAGTATAAAGCACTATTTTATCTAACTGACTTTAATGTGCAAGTGCATCTTTTTAAAGTTTCTTTGAATCATAGAGCATCTGACTGTACTCTGGAGTTTGCTCTTGTAATGTGCTTCTCAAAATTAGCAGACAGCACCCCTACACCTCCTGTGCAAATATTAAATAAAATACAGCATACAGTAATAGCAGTAGAAATGTTTAGTTCTGTAATAGCTGCATTGTTGGGATTCTTTGGTATGTTCTCTGCTATTGATCTGCAAAGCTTTAAGAGTAATTTAATTTTTGTGGTGGCCTCTGAGTGTGTTCTCTAAACCTGAAGCCAAGGATTGTTGAAAATTGCATCTGTCAATTCAGCCTTGCTAGTGGAATGGATTGATTGGGGTAGAAATGACCTTGTATTCAACTTGTCATGAATATTATGGTGTAAATTATTATGCCTTGTCAGACACCCACCAGAACTTGTGTAATTAGGGAAGAATAGCAGTTTCATCAGAAGCAATATATCACAACAAGAAAAGTATAATCAAAACCATAATACATATCCTTGCTGTAAATGTCATTGATTTGGATGATGATACTTTCACATACTTTTCTTTTTGTCAAGCGTTGTTCAGCATTTAACAGCTGGTGCAACAAGATGCACGGAAGAACATGCACATCCAAGTAGTGGCAACTTTTGTTCCAGGCTTTCTAGATCACAAGTCTCCAAATTTTCTATTGAGTGATTGCAGCGTGAAGTTGCAAGTTGAACGTGCTGACTGTTTTTTGCCATGCTGAGAACAGCTCATGGAGCTCAGATATGGTGCACAGTAACAGGAGCTTTATTTTTCTGCACCTAAAAGTTCTGCAGTCATTCTTGATTACTCCAGGTCTGCATTGCCATCCAATGACTTGATACTCGTTTTGCCATCTGAAATACTTAGCATTCCGGTGTCAAAAATTGAGATGACAAACCAAACGCTGTCATGTGAAAGAACAGATTATGTAAGAGGAACCAAAAATGCAATTTCTGCAGAATGAAACTATCAGTAGGTTTAAAGCATACATTGAAATGATCTAAGGAAGCAGTCGTTTGTCTAGATTTTCTTTTAAGCTTGTCTGGATCAAGAAATCTAAAACTCTGTTCACTACAGTGGTTAATGATCAGAATGAAATCTCTATTCTTGTAATAATTACGCATTTAGATGAAAAATCTAATAGGAAATTCGAGACCTCATGGCATTGCAACTTGGCAAAATACTGCATAATCTTTATTAACCTTCACATAGTGTTTTTATCTTAACATCAAGTATTTTCCATTTGTGCTAACTTTATCTAAGCCTTAGTCACTGTCTTTTGAAATTTATTTTCTCTATTGGAGAAGAGGGGAGAAAATAACGTAGAGGCCTGTGTAAGTATGTTTGCTTGGGACAAGATAGCTTCTTTCAGAAGATGTAGCTAAGAACGTAAGAATAAAATTTACATCATTTTAATGACCATATATGTTCTTCTGAACTTTGATGTGTAAGAAAGAGTCTCTTTCAAAGAAAACTTGGAAGTAAAGCATTTTTTTCCTTCCAGGAAGGACTTGTAATCTTTTTTTCTTCCCTTCAATAAGATGCATCTTCTCCTGCTGCTCGAGGTGGAACTGTGATTTAGTACCTAATTAGACTTTGGGAAGTACCTCAATCTTTGCACTGTGCGGCCCTCTTTGGAGTTTTTCAGCTTTAGACATTATGAAACCTGGTTCTCATGCATCAACTGCTGAAAGGAAATCTGAAATGTTTTGCATGTGAAAAATGCATTTGTAAACAGGTCGGAGTATCAAAGATTAGCAGAACCTCAAATAAGGGAGTTGCTTTGAATTTTAATTATCAAGATAATTGAATGCCATTCTCTCTGTGTAATAAAGGCGAGCTGGAAGCACTAGCTTGAAGATCAGGAAAGATGCTATTGCCTGTCTACACGTAGAATATTCTTACCTATAGTATTATTAATATATTGATTGATTTATAAACTTCCTTGAGCTTATTAGGATTCTTGTTTCTTCTACATAGATACACAGCTGTGTCTCTGAAGGTATAGAATACTTCAAATTGGTACCTATAACTTGAACATGGTGAAATCTGGTATTTTCAGATTCAGTAACAGATTCTGAGGCTCAAGGGTGGGAGTTCAAATTAGGTAAAATTTTAGTTTAAAACCATGCTTTGTATTTTTCTATATAGTTGTGATCCTCCTATTAAAAATAATATATATTTTTTAAGTATTATAATCGGAGAAATTTTAGGGAAGGGCAAATGAGACAAAGACACGAAAGGTTTGCGTATGAAGAAGGATGGACTAAGTAGCCTGGAATGTTTTTTAGCATGTTTAGGGTTATGATAGAGGTCTACAAAATCCTGAATGGTTGGCAAAAGTAGATCAGATATTTTAAAAGTTATACCATGGATGTTTGTACAAATGATGAACTGGTTCTGAGAGTTCCTGGTCAGATTTAATAAAGAAGTTGATTAAAAAAATCTATATATTGGGAGTTCTTAAAGGAAACGTGGCCTAGAGTCACACTGAGGGAGTCCTACTGTTAGAAACTAATCCCGTATTCAGAGGATAGCTAGAAGGGCTATAAATCTAAGCAGGTGTATCGTGAAAAGCTGAAAGAAAAGGAAGAAAACAAAGGTGAAACAAGACCAATAGTGTGTGTAATCAAGGCTAATAGGAGGCACATAATTATTTTAGAAACAGAGTCTTAACAGATGTGTTGATCTAACGTGAGAAGGATATGATAAAATTGAGTGATGTTAAAAGATACAAAGATTAAAAAATGTATCTGTTTATTATGTAACTATGTAACAGGAAGTCAACAAAACAATTACATTGCAACAGGTAATTAATAGCTGCTAAATTTAGATGTTTTTAAGTTGGTGTGCCCAGATAGTTAGTTTTCATGGAACTGTCCAATGAGCTTCCTAGATCATTAAAATTGTATTTTGATTAGCTTTGTGAGGAAGAGAATGAAAAATGGCTAATGTGCCAGCATTCATAGAGGGTAAAAGGCATGACCTGGATAATTACACGTCTGTCAGTTTGACATCACTTCTGGGCAAAATAATAAGGGACTTAATTAATAATGAATTAAAGAAATGTTATGTAATTAGTGCCAATCAACACAAGTTACAGAAAAACCAGGCCACTTCAAACTAGCTTGATGTATTTTTGATGAAATTAGTAGTAGCGGTTGAAAAAGCTGAAAGTGTTAATGAAATACTCTGATTCCTATGAAGATTATATTTAATAGTACTCCATGGTATTTTGGTTTAGAAGTGGAAATCTTGTGTGAGCGACCAACTGTACTCTTTAATAAGAGTAGCAAATTTCTAGGTGGAAGGGAAGGTATATTTCTTAGACTCCTGATGGTGTCCTTTCTCACCCCTTTGATACTATGAATGTAATAGCTACTGGTGGTTTGAGAATTGAATGGTTGAAGGATTGTTAAGCAAGCAGAGGCTGGAGCAAAGGATAAAATCTAAAAGAAAAAATAAAATAGAGGTACATATTTGTGGAAAAAGTTGCATTTCTTGTAATTATCTGAGTTATATTTTTATTCTAGATAAATATCAGCGTTGATATGACCTCAGGTAATAGGAAACGCTGACTACTATATTTCTCTGGGGGATGTGGTGATCATCAGATATGACTTCACAGGTGAGTTCTGTCTCAGCTTTTGTGAAGTTTAGTGGAATAAATAGAACTTCTTTGAGTAGGCATATCTTTCTTAATTTGGCATGCCTTTATCTGTACTTGAATACTATGTCCTTTTTGAGGTCTGTAGTTCATTAATTAATGTGGGTAAATCAGGAAAAGTTCAGAGAAAGCAATGGCACTAATTACAAGAGTAGAAAATGTGTTGTATATTGAAAGATTTAACAAGCTTCATCTTTGCACTTCCTCATAAATGAGGTTAAGGGCTGAGTTGATCAGGGTCTACCAGTACATGTGTAAAGAACAAAGCTCTGATAATGGGCTCTTTAGTCTGGCTGAAAAAAAGGTAAGATGTAGTGGCAGGAAGATGAAGACAGACAGATTCAGTCATGAGCATCGTTTACCAAGGACTGCAATAGATTGTACAGCATTGTTGATTCTATTTTTAGAGTTGGTATTTTCTAAAATGTGTATTAATTGAAACAATGACAGTGCCTATAAACCACTATGAACTTTTATAAAGATGATTGGATGATTGCAGTAGTCCATGCTCAATCTGTAGTAGCATGTATTACACCAAAGAGATGCTGGTTCCTTTGAACATAATGAAATACATTCCAGACCTTCTGAATAAGGTACAGGAAGGACTTCAACTTTTTTTCCCACAAAAAAATACTCTAGTTGAGTGACTGATGGTGACTTGAATGCTACTTTTGCTAAAGAAAGGCAAATATCTAATCCTGATGTTTATCACTTACAAGGAGTTGTCATAGTCTGGCCAGTGCTTAATAAAAAGCTGGACAAACAGAAATTCAAAAAAATAGAGCATTAAGAGGTAGGCAGTTGAAGGATTTCCTCCTACCTGCTCTTACCTTCCCAGTTAAAACAACATAGTGAAACCTGCATTACAGTTTGGGGTTGAAAATCAAAAAGGATTGCTTTCTGTTTAAAATTAAGTCCCCCATTCACTCTAATTTTGTTTTTGGCAATATTTCTTCTGTGGTGTTCTTGACATTATACTAGATTCTATAATAAA
Source organism: Lagopus leucura (assembly GCF_019238085.1). NCBI lineage: Eukaryota > Metazoa > Chordata > Aves > Galliformes > Phasianidae > Lagopus > Lagopus leucura. The sequence goes on from NW_024962263.1 coordinate 29,479,034, forward strand.
TGGACTTGTACTTTTTCTAAGCTTTGCTTACTATCTTAAGTGGCTCTCTGGATTACAGTGTTTTCTCAGATGTTCTATGGTTTTGATGAAGTAGCTCCAGCATCTCATTATGTGTAGGCTAGTAGCATCTTCAAGGACAGTCATGGAATGATTGATATTTATTCCAATTAGTATAGGTCAAAAGTCATTAGATTAGGACACTTTAAGGTAACGTAAGACAGTAGGGAAAAGTGTTGATGAAACATCTGTCCTTATTAATGGTAAGAGTAATTGGAAAGGTTTCTTTAAGTGTATAGGTCACTCTGAAAATAATGCCTCCTACTTTCTGCCACGACAACTACAATACAAAGAGCAAAACAACAGTATTTGACAGAGCTAGTTCTCAGCTACAAAGCACTCTTTTTCAACATAGCCACCACAATTAGCTATGCATTTTTGCCAGCAATGAACAAGAGCCTGCGTGCCGCTCTAATGAAGATCTGTACCAATGGAGGTGACCCACTGTTTCACAGCTGCTGTGACAGCATCGTTGCTAGGAAAATGTTGCCCATGTGGTCCATCTTTCATCAGCCTGAACAGATGGAAGCTGGAAGGAGCCAAATCTGGTCTATATGGTGGGTGTGGTAGGACAGTCCAGCCAAGATTGGCAGTGCGCTTCATGATCCTCAAACTAGAGCAGTTCTAAACTAGAACAGTTCTATCTCTGTCATTTTTACTCCTGTAAAAATATTTGCATAATAAGACATGTTTGTTTGTTTGTTTGTTTGTTTTATTTGCTTCCAATTCTGGATAATAATTTTCTTTGGTGTTAGGTCTCACCTGATGAGAAACATCCTTGTTTGGCAGAGATTTTCTCATTTGTGATAAATTTACTGAAGTATGGTTAGCTTTTTCTAATTTTGTCTAATGACAGAAGTGTAACTTCAGTGTAGAACTTTGGTACTGATACATCCAAAACATTTAATGGCCTTACATCTCTTAAGGTATGAATCTTTCCTTATGCCCTTTATTCTTTAAGGGGTGACTAATTTATTTTTACTGTTTAATTTCAGTTATTGTCAGATAGAATAACAGTTTGTGTAGTTATTTGTGTCTGTGATCTGTTACTCCTTAAAACAAGATTTTACCCAGAGTTCTTGGTTGGCTGAAAAGTGCTGAAAACTTCAGATGAAAAATAGTTGTTTTTTTTTTTTTCCCTCCTTTGATTGTTTTCTTTTAAAATATTGGGATGTGTGTTTAGAGGTGGGAATAATCTGTGAGCTAGAATTTCATTAAATTCCTGACAAGTGAAACTCTCCCTAACAATATACAAAGGTTTTTTTAGCACTTTTGGTAGCGTTTGTTTATTATCTATTGAATTTTAAAAAGTGACTCTCAGAGTCACTGTAGTTGTTTCCTTCATTGGTTAATCAATTACACACTTGCAGTTCTTATGAACTCTGACTTACTATATCATTATTGGAACAAAAATGATGGGGGGAAAAGGAAATAAAATGTGAATCAGGGCATCTGGTTGGTCTGCTGTGCTGTACCCATTCAAGTCAAAGAGGAAGAACAAGTCAAACATTCTGTCCTGTATTACTTGTCCTTCATCCAAGGTCATGGATGGTCAAGGTAATTATGAATTACCATATGACTTGTGGTCATGGGGTGTGGAGATATGAATGTTCACACTACAGCTGACTTCTGATCTCGAAGCATGTGATCTTTGTGTTGTAATTTTGTAACTGCCATACTCCTTTGGATCCTGGCTTAATTTTCCAAATAAGGTTTTATTATTCCAATACCTTTTTCTTTTCTTTCTGAGAAATTATCAGTTATGAGGTGGATCTAGAGTGCATGCAGCAAAAGTATCACGAAAGTATATTCTAAGCTATTTCCTAAAAATTCCACTCTACTCTTATATACTGTAGTCTCCGTTAGTAATATCCACTAAGTGGGGATTTTGTTATATCACAGAATCACAAGATCTGTAAAACATTCTCAGAAATAGATCAGTTTAATTTCATGTTTGTAAGTCTCAAGTTGGTTACAAAGTGAACACGATGCAGTACTTCCTTCATTATTAAGAAATGGGGAAAGAACCTTGATTCATCCAAGTAAAAGTATGTATGTGATTACTAGCAATTATGGTGAAGTCTGGGGGAACAAAACTCCTAGTACTTTTTTTTTCCTTTGGTCACTTGCTAATGAAGCCAAGGAAAGTCCCATTGTCAGCTCATCATTCCGGTGCTATCGAAAGTGTTTCATGTATCATTCATTATAGCAGATAGGGAAATGCTGAAATGCAGTTCACTTTAGCAGTAAGCTCCTTTAGGACTGTTTGGATAAGTGACTTAATGGCTTATTCTTAATGTTCTTTTCTTTTATCTTGAGACCTAGTAAAATCAAAATGACAAAAAAAAATTCAAATTCTTCTTGGCAGTAGGTCACCTGTGAAATATTTTCTGTCCAACTTCATTACTTTTGAATACAAAATGCCAAGAAAAATGTGCGTGTGTGTCTTTGATCCTAAAAGATGCATATATCTGTAAGCCTTTCATATAACCAGTCTAGCTTTTTGCAATGGCATCAAAGACAAAAGTATTTTAAATCATAAAATCTGTACCTCATCTGCTCCATCTTAACAGCACTTTAAATCCTGACATAAGCCACTGATAAGTGACATAAAAGCAGAAGCAAAGGAGAATTAGAGACAGTGGCACTCACTGGGTTAGGGAAAGCAGAAGTGAATGAAAGAAAGTGATAGCTAGTGAGTATTTAAGGAAAAGAGGAGGATTTAGAAGGTAGCAAGCTTTCAGTAAAAGTTTTTATTTGTTTGAATTTGTTCATCATACAAGAAATATTTGTAGATGTTCCATGAAGGAATTTTTGGAAATCATTCAGTGCCAGGTACAAATAGAGGTACTTGCAAATTCCATTTAAAAATAAACTGTCTCAGCTACCTCAGAAAGAAAATTGTATTCATTCTTTTTATGTCTTAAATTACGTTACCAGGAAATATAAATATAACAGTAAAAATGTGCATTTTATGTAACTAAGAATTACCTGGAAAAAATAACCTAAGTAAATTGTGGTTATGTGCAAATACAGAGAATGTTGCAAGTTCAAGGGTAGTCGTGTCTTGGATTCTGATCAAGGCAATCAGATTTAGTAGTCTCCCTCTGTAAGTCTTTGGCATGACTATACGCACACAAAAACACCCTAAATAAAGTTTGACAGAAGGAAGTGAAAGTAGGCAAAACAAGCATAAGATGAAAACAGCAAATGTATTAAGTTGCTATATTCTACCATATGTTTTTTTTATTATCTAAATAAAATAAAACTTATTTTATAGCATTTTGTGGTCTTCCTGTTGAGAGTAGTAAACAGGAGAGGCAGCAGTTGCAAGCAGAGCAGGCAATTATAGGATGCTTCTCAAATCTGATCCAGAGCCTGTCAGACTGCTGTTTCTCTCTTGTAACTCCTTAAAACATAAAATATCTTCACATGGTACCAAAGGCAGCATCTTAGACTAAAAATAAAAAATCCACAGTTTTTCAAGTAGGAGCTCTTGGAGCCCACAGATTGTAGCCTTCAATGAAAGCTTGAACAATGGTCCTGTAGGACCTTTCCTGTCCCTTGAGTTCTTTGGATAATTGCTAATGCTTAGGAGATCATATTGGTGGATTCCTAGGGTCAAGTGAGCATCGTCTAAGGATGTTCACCCTGTCTGTTTTCTTTACAAAGACCTTACCATCTGATCTTTTGATTTTCTGGCTTGCTTCTGTCTCCTTAAGGCCGGTCTTGTTGAATGTGGTCATCATTTCTTTGCTTGAATCTTTACAAAAAAGAAAATGAGTAGTTTCTTCAGACTTGTGATGCTACTTCTCCTACTAGTTAATGAGTCTACATACTCATTTCTGTCAGTACAGCTATAAACTAATTGTTGCTGTTAATGTTCACGGTTAACAAAATCTTGCTTTGTACCTTATCTTTCTGATATGCTTATGCTTTTGTTTTATATTCACTTTTCAGTGTGTGCCTCTGGTGACACGTCCTGCAAAAAAACCTTTTACAGGTCTGACTTATTTCTCTAATTGCTGTATCTGTACTAAAACCTCTTACTGAGATCTTCATGCAATGTAGCCATGTTTGCTTAGGCATAAAATCTCTTCTAGAGTTCTTCAAACACTTTCTGATTCTTAAAGCATTTTGAGACAAAGATTTGTTCCAACCTTGTATTCTAACCTACCTACATGTAAGTTTACCTGATTTAGGTGAAATAAAACAATGTAGATTAGCATGGCCTCTTACAGGCGTCCTCTTGGGGAGGGGGTATCCATGGGCTGCAGATTCTTGAGGCCTTGCTGCTGCCCACAGGGCTCCTCCATGTTTGCATGGGGAGATCTGCTACAGGAGGATGGCCTGCTCCTCCACGGGCCTCTCTTGGGCTGCAGGGAGCTGCTGTTGCATGCCTGGAGCATTTCCTGTCTTTGTGCACTCACCGTGGTGCCTGCAGGGCTGCTGCTCTCATTTTTCACACTCTACTCCCCAACCTGCTGTTGTGCAGCAGTTTTCCCTTTCTTTAATCTGCTTTCACAGAGGTGCAGCCAGTATTGTTCATTTTCTCGGCTTTTGCAGCGGTGGGTCCCTTTAGAGCCTTCTGGAACAACTGCCCTTATCTAACATGAGATAACTTCTGGGCTCTGGTCAGAGGACCCCTTGGCTCCTACAAACAAGACAGGATGCCTCTGGTCATTCTGGGTCATCTGCTTGGTTGTATCCACTCCCAAACTCTTGTGTACTCCCAGACTATTCACTTGGGGGATAGTTCAAGAAACAGAAGACCTTAACGCTGTGCAAGCTCTGTACAGCAACAACTAAAAAAATTACTGTGCATCAGCACTGTTGTGGGTTTTTGTTTTGTTTTGTTTTTTTGCACTACCTAGTGCAAAGCAGTTCACAAAGCAGCCTAGTTGGTGGAGTGAGAAGCCTTGGCTGTCTAACAGTAGGTGAGTAGTATTGAAGTACTTGCATGCTACTCTGCTCCTTTGGACAGAGGCCTGGTCTATGTGGGCTACTTGTGCATGCATTCCTTATCAAGAAGCTATGTTTCATACCTGCAGACTGCTTCATTTCTTTTTATTTCATTCTACAAACACCACTTCCCATCAACTTTAGAAACATTCTCCCTTCTTTTACTGCATTCTTTGTTCTAATCCCCTGTATTTTAAGATATTATTTCTTGATCTCTTGGAGGATGCTTTTAGGTATTTATCTGAAAGAAAAAAAAAAGTCTCGCTGCTATTGTATGCATTGACTGTATTTTTTCTTTTCAAGTGGAAATGCCTTTAGGTTCTAGAAGCGCCTTTTAAATTTCCCTGGAAAACTTAATTCCTTTATAATGGTAAAACTGCTACTCTCCTTTCATTTCCTCTTAGGGGCATCAGGTCTGTCCAAAAGAGATGACCAAATGAAGACTCTAGGTTTTGCTAATGCCAAGGCAGAAACGGATGCTGTTCCAGAAGCCAGAACTGCTATTTCTGAGCTGAAAATGCTGAAATGTCACTACTATACTTACGTGTAGTGCTTTTGGGTTTTGGTCGTTTTCTTAAAGCTTCAAGCAAATAAATAAATAAATAAATAAATCTATCTTACCTGCTGAATCTATGTTTTTTTTTTGTTTGTTTGTTTGTTTGTTTTTAACTTGTCATAGCTTATGGCACTTAGGACTTAGAACAGAGCTTACAATTACATTTGTGTTTCCTTTGGCTCATTTCTGCATCTGAATTCTGATTTTGATTTTCATAGTCATGTGACATTTTGATTCCACATAAATCTTGCTTCATGTACAGTCCAGAGTGGAAATACAAAGGAGTTGAAAAGCTGGTTGTGAGAGCAGCAGTGAAAGTGCTTTTTAATATTTCACATTTCAGTATCAATCTCCCGATGTAGTCCCTTGCAATGAATTTGGTGTAGTTTGTCATGTGTCTGTTCTTCTTCCTCTATTTGCTGGGCTTAGTGATTCCAGCCACTTCTCATTGAAGAACTTTCTTGCACTAATCATTCTCATTGCCTTTCATTGTTAACCTTCATCCTGCAACACTACCAGAAATGTTTAATGAGTTAAATTGTGCTTTACATAAATTTCCAGATGAGAGCATACCACTGATTTACAAAATGTTCCCTGTCTAAGTCTCCACTCTGCTCCTGTACATCTGAACATAGGCAGCAAGGCTAATTAGCAGGTGAAGTGCCACACTGACGCTGCCAGTCTGCCTTTTGCCTTGGAGTTAGCTGCTTTGCAGCTAAGTTGGCAGTCTCAGCACAGTTCTCCCACTAAAACCAGCAGAGATTTATCTCATAAACTCTTATGACCTTGAAAGAAGGATCTATGTTGTCTTTGTGTTTCATTCCCTTCTTCGCACTCCAGAAGTCACAGATAAAACAATCTCTAGTTAATCGAATCATAGAACCATTAAGATGGGAAGAGATGTCTAGTATCATCTGGTACGATCATCACCCTCCCCCCACCATGCCCACTAACAATGTTCCTCAGTGCCACATCTGTGTGTTTCTTGAACACCTCAGGGGATAATGACTCCACCACTTCCCTGGGCAGCCTGTTACAATACTTCACCACTCTCAAAGAAATTTTTTTCTTCTTAATATTCAGTCTGAATCTCCTGGGGTATAAATTAAGGCCACACCTCTTGTAGCATCACTGATTACCTGGGGGAGGAGGCTGATTCCCATCTCTTTGCAACCTCCTTTCAGGCAGTTGTAGAGAGATATAAGGTCTCCCCTAAGTCTCCTTTGAACTAAACAATCTCAAGTCATAAGGCTTGTATTCCAGACGCCTCACAGCTTCATTACCCTCCTTTGGACATGCTTCAGGGCCTCAATGTTTTTCTTCTAGAGTGAGGCCCAGAAGTGAACATAGTACTTAAGGTGTGATCTCACCAGTGACAAGTACAAAGGGGACGATGGCAGGATGCTGTTGGCCTTCTGGTTTACCTGGGCATATTGCTGGCTTGCTTTCAGCTGCCTGTTAGCTAACATTCCCATATCCTTTCTCTCCACACGGGCTTCCAGCCACTCTGCCCCAAGCCTGCAGTATCAATCTGGGTGTCACATCTTTGAAGTAGTAAAATGAATCTCCTTTGTAGACTCCTGCTATTAGTTACTTGTAGTTTCTAGAAATTGTAATAATTTGAGGTAAAATTCTTCCCAGGAAACAGGAATGCCATATTTCTTGTCAACTGACTAGGAATAAATTATTTGATGGAACTATTATGCAGTGTTTCTGGTAAGTTTCTATGAGCACATTAAGTGTGGATTTTTTTGTTGTTTATTTTTCTTTTTCTTCACATGTGGGATCAGATCAGATGCACAAGCACTACAGCATCTTGGAGATTATGTTTTAATTTGTGCTGTCAGTTCTAAGTGGATCTTAAAGGAAAACTGAGAACAACAGCCAGAGTTCCATGAGAAGACATTGGCTCAGGGAGCCCCAAAAGTGGAATTTCGTGGATCTTGTGAAGCTTTATTGAAACCAGAAAGTCTCAGGCTTGACTGGATCAGCGGCAGTTTGCAAGGGACCAAGAGCAGCACTGTGGAGAAGGACTTGGGAATCCTGGTGAATGAAAAATGGTGTGAGCTAGCAGTGTCTCTTACAGCCAAGAAGGCTGACTGTATCCTGGGCTGCACCAGAAGAGGAGTGGCCAGCAGGGACAGGGAGGTGATTGCTCCTCTCTGCTCTGCCCTCGTGAGGTCCTATCAGGAGTACTGTGTCCAGGCCCGGGGCTCCCAGCACAGGAAGGATGAGGATCTGTTGGGCTGGGCTTGTTCAGTCTGAGAAAATAAGGCTCTGGAGGGTGTGGAGTGTGGAAACTAGTGAGGCTTTGGCACATGTCGCCTAGAGAAGCTGTAGCTGCTACATCTCTGGAAGCGCTTAAAGCCAGGTTGAATGGGGCACTGGGCAGCATGAGCTTGTGGGGAGCAGCCATGCCTGCGCCATTAGAAATGGATAGGGCTTTAAGTTCTCTTCCAACCCAAGCCATTCTGTGATATATTTTCTGTGTCACAGGAATGTGGAGGGCCCTCAAAGTGTGGCAGAAGAAAAGTGGCCTCTACAACAATATTTTTGTGTGGATCCTGATCTTTTGTTGAGTATTTCTTGTATGGGTAAATCGGTTCATAATGAACTCTCTGGGGAGGAAATAGTGCATGCTTATTCCAGACAGCTGGGCTTAGGGTACTACAGAGGCATAGTTCCAGGTGCCTGGGGACTGTTAAAGTAAACAAGTTTTCTGCAAAATATGTATGATTCCAGAGCTAGGTAATGGATGAGCAAGTTATTTTGGGATTATATTTTTAAATTTAAGCGTATTGCAATTCTGCATCTTGCCTTGGACATTTACATACCATTTGGGTCCTGACTCTTTAGCTTTAAATGGCATAGAGAAAAAAATTATCCTTAACCTTATGAAAAAAAGGCTACGTTGTGTGAGTTGTTCAGTGGGGGCCCCCCCCCCCCCCAAACAAAAAACCCAGCAGCTTCAGGGGCTATTTTATAAGGTGGGTGTTTCAGAAGCAGCCCTGACTCTGCAGAGAAAAGTACAAAGTGCTGTAGTGAGATCTAGACCATTAAAATACAGACCCTACTTCACAAAGGACTTGTTATCTATTTTTCACTGAATTCATCTGATTACCTAGGCACTTATAAATATTTTAATTCATAACTAGGAAAGCCTGAGAAGACTCGAAAGTGCCAAGGACAAGTCATCAGCTTTCACCACCACTCGTATATCAACTTTTTCAGGTGATTACTCATGTAAGTTCTATTGACTGCAATTGCTTTTAGACACCCAAAGAACCTCTCAGCTTTATTTACATGCAGTTTGTTAAAAGAAGGTAAGATAAGGTTTTTAAAATGAAGTTCTTTGATGCTTTCTTTATGCAGTCCTTTCTTGAAAGTTGAGTTGCTACCCAGAGACGCAAAAGCTATGGCAGTGTTGAGTGTTCAGCGCTGAATTTGTGAAAATATCACTCTAAATTTACTCATTGGATGCAATTAAGATGTAAAGTGTCTCTGCATATCCCTGCTACAATTAAAGTAAAAGCTTTTATATCATGTGTGCTTAAAATCTGATAAACCTGTCTGAAACTGAAAATGCAACTTAAATTACATTGTGGAAACTATGCACAGAACTTTAATTCAGCCATGTCAAGCATGTTATGGTCTCTAGCAACGACAGATGGCCAGACCATTCGTATTTGACAAGACCTCTTTAGTCACGCTAAACTGAATTTTGAATCCTGAGAGGTAGTATCAGTATTACTGTACTAATTTATTAGACAAGGATAAATTTAAATTTTTATTTTTGTGCAGTTATTTAAAATTTAAAATGATAAAGTCCAAACAAATTAAATTTTAGCAATCACTCTGCAAATGCATAAAAATCTCATAAAATATTTAGGAAGAGTCTTTGGATCTGTTATAACAACTTAATCTCTATATAAATGATCAGTTTTTCATGTCAGTTTTTTATATCATCTTGTCCCCCAGTATGCACGAGAATATCAAAACTTCAGTTGTGCACAAAGCCAATACTATCAGGAAAAATGATTTAACTTAAAACAGTACCACAGGCACAGGACTTTTGTTTCCATACTATGCTCATATTAAAGCATAATAAGATTATATTAGAGCATATACCTTCTTCCTTTGAGAACTGTAGTAAATGTTGAAAATCAGAGATGAAGGACAATAGAATAGTGTCAGCTATATGCTGAAAGCAGAAAATGTACATAAGAAGTAACAGTAATTTAAAGAATGGAATTTGTCTAAAACTGTATACGTTAAATTCTGGACAGGCAAATACTTTGTGTTTACCTAACATTTCTATGGACGTGACCTTGTTTTTTAAAAAAATCAGATCTCTTAAATCTACAGTATCCTTGACCAGAAGAAATTTTGGCAGTACCATGGCTTTTGTTGTGATGATTTTACTCCAGTTAAAAAAAAGAAAAAGCCAATTATTCTTATTACTGTCTAAAAAACTGGATCTAAGGCAATGGGGGAAGGAGAAAGGGGGGAAAGAGAGAGGAAGGACGGATGAAGTTTTCCAGTAAAACCCAGCTCAGATAGATTTCCTTCAGATCAATTAATTATTCGTGGAGCCTCAGTGCGTGGACTCCATAGCATCCTAAAAATTCAGGGCTGAGACCACACCACACACGTTAGTATCTTTCCTGTACTGGAGTGACCAGGGGGGATCAAAGAAGCTGGCATGCTGTTCCCAAAGTGCCAAACAGGAGAGGAGAGCATTTTTTTTACCCATTCATTGTTGTTGCACTATTGTTGCCAGTCTTGGGAAAAACTCATGAAGCATCTCAAAGGGACCTTAATGCTGAAGTCCAGTACTTCTTTCTGACAGAATTGAAGTCTTCTTCAGAGGAACAGCTGTTCCTCTTGCTTCTTTGACTGACCTCCTGTTATGCTTTGTGCATCTCCACAGAGGGTTTGGTTCATCTTTAAGCACCCATTTGATTGCCTTCTTATCCTTGGGCTGAGACACTCCATCTCAGGCCTGTGATGGCCATCTGGGGCATTCCTCCTGAGCCCTGTAGAGCAGCAGTCCAAAAGAAGAAGGGTCTTGTTCTTCCCTCTTCCAGAATGTTGCTGGGAGCCTGCGGGATATCAGTAGTGTTTGTTATGCATGAGTTAATGGTGGGTGTAGGTTCTGGGGTTTAGGTAGGGAACTTGCCTGGCTCTCTGCAGCTGCACTGCTGTGATCTCATTGCAGAGAGTGCAGAAATGCTGAAGTAATGCCAGGTCATCTCTGTGGGAGGTGTTTGTTGCCCATCTTGCTTATAAACAACTCACATAAAAAAAAACTGAAATAATAAATCTACTTTTTGTGTCATCTTATCCAGCCTTTGTGGGTAAGACACAGAAGGTAAGTATTTCACCACACATCTTTCATAGGACCTGCAGTACTTCGAATTATGTCAACCACTGCAAGGTCATAAACAATGAATTTATTGTGTGATGCTCTTGTATATTGAAAACATCCAGAAGAAAGAGGAAAACTTACTTTTCTAGAAGGTCAAATTTTTCAGTTTGTCCAGCTTAAAACTGGATTAGCATGCACTGTACACACGCATTCTGGCGAAGAGGATGAAAAGTAGTTTATAAATGTTCCCTGATGGTGCAAAACTATCAAGGGCTGTAAAACTTAAGAGTTGTAAAAATATATTAAGATGCAGAGTCTAGGCCGGGTTTAGCAATGGGTCACTATTATTTGTAGCTCAGGGATGTCCTGGTGTCATATATATTTGTAACTAGTAGCACTGGAGATACATATTTTTTTTCACTTTGTTCAATCCTTTTTTGAACCTGTGTAAATTTACAACATCTGCATAATCCTGTAGCAAGGTGTCTCACAGTAGCATTGGGCAGAAATAAAGAAGTTCTGCATGAAGCAAAATTAGATTATGATTATTCAGGTTGGAAGAAATATAAATGACTACATGGTAGGGAGATCCAGAACGCGGCAACAAACTTGTGTGGTCAGTCAACTAAAAAAGGAGGGGTAGGAATAAGGCTAAAATTTTCAAAGCAAATAAAAGTTGGATATCAGTGAAGTCTTCCAGGAAGTGCCTGGCAATCTCCAATCATCCAAGGTCGCAACAGGTGTTTTTCCATGGTGCTTTGCCAGGAAATATGAGCCAGTACCTACCCAGATTCATCAGATGGCAGCATGATGACAGGGTAGTGTAATCCTTTGTGATTCTGATCTCTTCCTTAGGCTACAAGCCAGTTTCTCCCTCTTGGCCTTGGAATTTCAAAGAAATTCACTGCATTTTCTCAGTGGGATGATGAATCTGGAAGAGGGAGTCCTGGTATTGTCAGTGAAGACTCTTTAAGATTCTCCATTTAACAACCATTGTATTGTCTGTAACTTGTACAGGCAAGAGAGCAAGTGGCGGGTAGTGAATTTGGTCTAGCCCAGAGAGAGGGTTGGACTGGGAAACGAGCAACTCAGGACAGTCATAGAGTAAGATTTAAAGATTCCTCATATACTGAAAGGGACAAAGATATTCCAGCAACTGGATCCCCCTTCTTCCTCAGGTCTGGTAGAGTATTTCTTCAAAATCAGTGAGAAAACTCTTCTTCTTTGTGTCTTGGAGAGTGTTGCTGTGGCCAAGAGGCCTATATTTAATTCCTGTGCGTATATTTTTGATGGGTGAATTGACAATCCGGAGATCATAGATGCAGGGTGGGGATAGATCCTGGCATTTCTAGATAGTATTGCATGAGATGTGGCTGCAGATATGGATTCTATCAAGTAGCACCATGACACAGCTGATACACACTCTAGGGTTTAATGTCTTCACAGGGGGACCAAAGAGAAAACGTCTGTGGTCAGCAACACGACTGGGTGAGGCTGCAGCCACATGCTGGGTTAGATGGAGCTTGTGCCCTTTATTTCTCACCATTCCGCTGAACAAGAAGAATGGGGGAAACAGTGGTGGAGTCAGTAACAAATGGCATGTCTGCAATTTCTTCTCTGAACTGTCTGTGGTGGTAGTGGTGATCCTGACGGCTGCAATGGGAAAAATGCAGCTTTATTATTTTTTGGCTGGGGTAGAATTGATTTTCTTCATAATTAGCTTGTATGGTGCTGTTTTAGATTGAGATGGAAACAGAGTTAGTTCAGTTGATGCTGAACAGTGCTTACAAAAAAGCAAGGCCTTTTCTACTTCTTATGCAGCCCAGACAGAGGGAGGCTAGGAGTACACAAGAAGGTGAAAGAGGATAGAATCAGGAGCTGATCTCAACGGACCGAAGGGACACCCCATACCATATGTTGTCATGCTCACTGCTCTCATAGGAAATAACTTTAATTTCAAAAACACAAAGGAAAAAAGGGAATGGGATGAGAGGAAAGAAAAGAGCATGAAAGCACGAAGGATTCAATTCAAAGAAGCATCAGAAAAATGTTCAGAGAAGGGATTAACAAGATGAACATAGTAAAGGTGCAGTTACAGTAATGTTAGTGCATGATACATGCAAACCTAGCTGTAGATTCTCTTAAATACCACAAAAATGATCAAACTTGAGACTACTAGCAGAAAAATATTTTCATGCTCAATGCATGGTTAACTTGTGAAAGTGCTCCACAATATAACGCAGTCTGTATTACAGAACTAAAGGTAGATGACCATTTTCTCAGAAGCTACTCTTCATTCAAAAATTGTTATATTAGGGAAGGGAAAAAACAAAAGCAAACAAACAAACAAACAAAAAAAAACAAACAGCTTGTATTTGCTTTCTATAAAGTCCAGAACTTTTTGTCCTGATGTGATGCCTTTTCAATTCTTCCCAAGAGCTGGTAGTTCCTAAAATCCCTGCTAGATGGCAGAGCAAGCCACCGCAATAATAATGATGTGTTAAAGCAGATGTACCAGAATTATACCAGAATGTAATCTGAACAAATGCCTAGTCAGCTGCTCAGCCATCATTACTCCTTCCCTTTTTTATTTATTCTTTTTCATCATATTTTCTTATTTATGTGTGGGATATTATAGCTGTGCTTTTAGTTTCTTAATTACGAAACAGTGATAATCAGAGGTAGTTTGTCTTCCTCCTATGCAAATAGAGATGATATCTCCTGCTCTTAGCTGTACTACAGAAAGCACACTTAAGTCCTAATAGATGTTCTCATGGCTTTTCCCCAACCTTCAGTGCTGTGGAAATGCATGAACCAAGCTCTAGCACTGTGATAACCTCCCTCATACCCAGCTGCAGGTGGAACTTACTCCTTAGTATCATAAAATCTTGTAAATCTCTATACCCTGTTTTGCTGCACATCTCAGATTGACAAAGATTATGCTGGGATGATGGTGTGACATTTACGTGCTGACATTAACAAAAAAAAATATCAGTTTTGCCTTCAGTGTTTTTCTCCCTTTGAGTGTGCTATAGCCTGTCTCAGAAAGTCTGACTCTCCCGTCATGTTTTTAGTGTGAAATTAAGAGTAATTCGAATAACTCACTGTGGTGACGCTGTTGTAAATGCTGTTAGCAAGAGCACAATTGGAGTGTAAAAGATTTACATGGAAGCATTTTCAGAAATTACAGCTCTGAATGGGTTCTTTAAAGTACTGTTTTAATTACTGCTGGCCTACATAGTAATTACTTTTAAGGCAAACATAATAGATGCAATGGGGAAGGACCAATGTGTGAAGATAAAACTAGCCATGGACATGTTATCTGTAATAGAATTCAGTCAATATTTGCAGGCAGGGATAAGGGAGCAATAGTCCCCATCTCCAGCTTCTTGCTGTGGTAGGAGGTAAGTATTCACAGCACAGCACTGCATTTTGTCCCTTGTATCTCGGTCAAAAGGTGCAGACACAGATTGCTGAAGGGAATCCCTAGGACCGTGTAACAGATGGCAAGTGAAAACCTTGTTCTGGCTGGTGCATGGTGGTGCAAGAAGGATCATGCTCCAGCATATGATCAGGTGTGCAAGGCGTAAAGCTCATCATCTGTCCCTTGCCTCCCCTAGCCACACGGGGACTGCACTGGCCCCTGATGCAGCTTGAATTGCCAAAGCATTCAGGCATTAAAGGGAGAGGCTGCAGTATTAAATAGGCTAATGTTCATGTTAAAATATCTGTGTTCTCCTTTGACTGCAGTGTAATAGGAAATGCTTTTTTGCACTGTAGAGTTGGTAATTCTGCATGTACAGAGGATGCACAGAATTAGTGTGTCTATTATAAATAGTGCAAGTGTATCCATTCTAATCTCACTTGTTTTCTTGAAGAAAAGGTAAGCACTAATAGACTCTGAACTTGTGACGGATTAATTCTCTTGCACAGCATTTCAAGAGGCATCTAGCTATGGAAAGCTCTAGGGAAACACCTACTGAGCATTATAAAAACAGACTATTTAAAGCCTGTGCAAGCAATTTCAGTACTGCTAGTTCTCTTCCCTTCTCCAAAGGAAGGCTCTGGGGGGGACATTATAGTGGCCCTCCTGTACCTGAAGGGGGCCTACAGGGAAGATGGGGAGGAACCTTTTATAATGGCATGTAGGATGAAGGGAAATGGCTCTAAACTGAAAGAGGGAAGATTTAGACCAGATATTAGGAAAAAATTCTTTACTGTGAAGATGGGGAGACACTGAGAGGATGTGGATGCTTCCCCCCCTCCCCCCCTTTCCCCCTTGGAGGTATTCAGAGAAAGGCTGGATGGGGCTTTGAGCAATCTGGTCTACTGAAGGTGTCCCTGCCTATAGCAGGGGGATTGGAACTAGATGATCTTAAAGATCCTTTCCAACCCAAAATATTCTATGACTCTATGACTCTATGAAAACACAACAGAGAATGTGAGTAATGGATATGAAAATGTGGTATTCCATTGTAGAAAATGTTCTGGGGAGGCAATATGTGACTGCAGAGTCTGAAGGGTCTTTTGTGTGAGTATTAGCATGAAATCCTTCTGCTGTTCAAGTCAGTGTCAAGGGCTATATAATGGCACCTGGGTAGTGAGGAGCAGAGAGGAGCAATATCAGTTATTGATATTGCTTTCCACTAGCAAATTATTGGAAATTATATATACCTCTGTGGATAATCCTGTAGATAACAGGCTAGATGTGCAAAGAGACTTAGGCATTCCTGGGTGCCTTTTAGTGCTTAACTCTATTTATAAGGAACTAACAGAATTGTTAAGCCCAATTTCAGTGGCCAGTGGGAATACACAGAAGCTCACCCACAGCTAACCTGGTTGGCAACCTTCTTCATAATGACTTCAATCATACTATTACCAGATTCAGTCTCCCTCTGCTTAATGAAAGGAAGAGGTTCAAGAGCTCTCTTGCAGCGACTAGTGCTATTCTCTGTGCATCTCTCAGATTCTTTACTCTGTGTAATTCAGAAAGACTTAAGCCTAGCTCCTCATCTGTGCCAGGAGTACTGTAATCTCTTGACTGCTGGATATTCAGAGGACAGAGGAGGAGAAAAGAGAGCTATACTCCATTTCCCCTGTTAAAACTCTTTCAGTATACACAAATAATGACAATTCATTACAGCGGAGACAGAGATTGATGACACAGGCATGTAATTAGGGCTATCACCTGGGAAGTGGGAGAGTCAGGTTCTGGTCCATGCTCCAATGAATATTTAATTATTAACATGAGATGGAACAGCTCTGTCAAGCCTGGGAAGGCTGCACCTGCAGTTCTGCAATGTTTTTCTGCTGTGGGTGGTCTTCTGGACAGTAGGAGAACTGAGCTAAAGTCCTTGCTTCAAAATTAATAGATATTTCAGCGCAAGCCTTTCACCTCTCAAATGAGAACACTCACAACTGAACAAATATTATAAGATGGCAAAGATTTCCGTACCTTTTATTTCTTCTGTGAAAAGTTACATGTCTTGAGCATTTCATTTCTAAAGAGATTGAAAACTGTTAGCGCACCCTAAAAGCTGCAGGAAGGATTTCACCACACTCTGCCAATGTGGCCAGTGAGGTGTGAGAAGCCAGCTAGCACATCCAATCATTTCTGTGAAACATGGGAAGAATTAAAAAAGAAAGAAAGAAAGAAAGAATCAGAAAGTCTTTTTAATCCTTTCCCAGCTATATAACTGGGGAAACAAATTCTCTCAGTGCTTGAGCTTGATTTGTTTTCACTGAAATCTCTGAAAAAAAAGTCAAATTTCAGGTATGAATGGAGTGAAAGGTGAGCTGCAGCCCCCAGGCACTCCAAGCAGTTCAGAATAATGAATACTCAAGGAGGAGGGGAAGATTCAGTCGCGTAAACACGTGTCAGGTATCACTTTTGGAACTGGCCCTGACATTTTAAGCCTGCCTGAACCCTATCTGTAGTTTTGTAGGGGAGCAGCTCTGGCTTTCCCTGAAGTCCTGCTGCAGAACTGCCAGCCCAGAGGAGTTTATTTTAACTGCCCCAGGGCAACTCAGTTAGCACGAGGTGACTGTTTTTAGGCAACTGAATCCCACCCATCCCGTCTGTCTTCAGAGATGCCCCTGGCTTCTGAAAGCAATGTGATTACTCTTGTCATTCTGCTTCAGCAGCGGGACCAGTGGCTACTCATGTAATGAGCTCTCTCAGTTTTTAAGGTGGTTAAAATTGTTTCTTGTTGCAGAGAAAGGAGTAAAAAGTAAATTAGTTTGAAAACACTTGTCATCTAGTAGCTAGTCCAGTGACATTTTTCCACTGATACAAAAAAAATCAGGCTTTCCTTGTTATTGTGCATTAAGAAACCTCATGGTTCGCAGTCCAGCTTTGAAGATTCAGTATAGAAAGACTGCATTTTGTTAGGTGTGTACTGGAAATACATCTTTTCCTTTGTTCTTAATCCTTACTGGATGTACTGATATTTTTGTAATTAATTTTAGAAGGTTGTGATGTAGCAAAACTAAAACAAAACAAAATGATGATAAATTCATTTTTAAGAGGCCAGATAGGGTGAAATGTATGAGCAATTTCCCTTTGAAAATTAATAAGACTGGAACAGAAGGAAACAGGTGGGCAGGATTTAATGGTGAAAGACAGACTGGAACTACTAGTTACCAGTCATTCTTCTTGGAAACATTGCCCAGGCCTTTGGGTCTGTCTGCCAGATCTCTTCTGCCTGTGTCTGTTGTTTGATGAGCTAACTGCAGTCAGAATTAGTCGCTGAGTACAAACCTTGTTCTTCCTCCTCTCCTGGATCAATTACAATTGTGTCAATTTGTATTCCAAAATGCTATGTGTGTACTGCAAAGCTGACTGCACTGCAAAGGAAGGCCAAGTCTGCATACAAGCTGGCAGTGAGCTTACACCCAAGTGCCATACTACCATCAGATTATCCCTACCATTGTAGTACTGCTTTGGAGCGTGGCTTTCTGTTCCCAAAACCTCTGAGTGCTTAGCTGCACAGGGTATCTAGAGTGCTCTGGTCCTGTGCATTAAGGGGAAGGGAGAATATTCATGCATAGAGAAAAACTAGGGTGTTTTTCTGAGACTGAATTTCACTGCACGAGGCAGGGGGCTTAGAAAGCTCTGTGACGATTCGTCAAAGCAATAGCACTCCTAGGGTCGGTTGAATTGAAGAGCTACATGGGAGCTGTTATCATGGCAGGTTTTTAACACCAGAAGAGCAGAAATGCAATTTTGGTGGATGCCAACTCCTACCCATTACCTATTCAGGTAATGGGCCAAAGGCAGCCTTCTTCTAAGGACCAGGACTGAAGCTAAACAGCATCCGTTTTGGATGGCTCTGCAAATGTGTGCCAACAGTGCAAGTCTGAGACCTTTTTACTGCCTTCAGAGAAGAATGTCAGCTACTACAGGGCATCCCCTGGCGCTGTCACTGGATGGAAGAGCTGGGATCAGCATCACAGTAGTTTTGTTCATCTGGCTCTTTGATTCAGCTGTGTTATCTTTGTTGAAATTCTCTCTTCCAGCAATGAGGATAAAATTACCTGACCAGGCATGGACAATTTCAAACTGAATTGTCAAGAGCTTAGCTAAAATTATTGTTATGGAAAGAAACCCCTTATAATGGGAAGCACTTTGAATTTTAAACAGAGGCAATGCCTGTGCTCTCCTTATTTAGCTAATGGTGGCAGCAGAAAAAGTCAGCTACAAGAGAAGGAGTGATGGTCAAGGCAAGTGGTAGATACTGGAGCCAGGATAAAGATGGGATTTCTTTTGGGAAGCAATATGATGAAGACTATTTTTGTTTGTTAGTTTCTTTTTTCCTGCAGATATACAAAACTCTCTAATCGGTGATTGAGAACATAGGGAGAGGTGATTCTATAGGCTAATAATTGATTGTTTCATCAGTTTGAGAAACCAGTCAATAGTGACTGAGTAGGAAAGGATAAATTCAGAGAATGTTTTTCTTTGCTCCTTTTTTTTTTTTTTTTTTTTTTTAATTTTTAAAACATTTATTTAGAGGAGCTGTTTCTATGATCTGCAAACTGTTATAATAATGGTAAAAGCCTGTATTAAGGGTTCAGCATTTTCCCACAAGCTGTGGAGGAAATGTAGAAAATGAAGAGTGAAAAAGCACTGCTGTAAGCTTTTTTCATCTATCTCCTGGTATTGCACAATACAGCACACAATCCCTGTGTGCAATTATGCATTTTCAGAGGGAATAACAATTAAAAAAAGAATATAGATTCTAAAGCTGGAGTTTAATTTAAAGTCTTTCTACATAAGCAGGTAGTGTTTCTTCTTCATTTTCTTTGGAAAATGTTTAAAAATTTCCATATAATAAATAACCCTCTCTACTTGTTTTTAGATAATTTACAACTTTCCAATATCCCGTTTCTCCCTCAAATATTGATTATTAATTCCTCTCACTCTGAGGATTTCATACTGTTTCAATATTTATAAAGAATTAATGTGTGCCACCTTGATCATTACTTAATTGGGTTATGTAACATTTTTTAAATCTTGTCTTGCAAGCAAATTCTTTCAGCTTCTTCATTTTCATTTTTGCTCTCCTCTGGGCTCCAGCAAATCTGACAGTATATTTTTCTTCCGAGGTGGGAGTCTAGCCCAAGGATCGCTTTTGGAGTTAAGGAAAAAATACTACACACACGAAAAGGCAACAGTAATGCAGTAGCAGTATGGGGGAAAAACAACACCCACAGCTCTACAACCCAATTTTGTTCGTATCTCGGAGAATTACTGTCAACAGGTAATACAAAGATATAGCTGCAGTAGTTTCTCTGAAATATTTCTCCTGTACAGTTTAATTTATAAAAGAAATGTTATCTCTTGAGAGTATTTATTTATGTACTCTCTCTCATTTGTGTCATTTTTATGAACCATCCCGTTATTCTACCATTAACAGAAAGTAGGATTTTTTTTTTAATCTTTCCAGACTGAAAAATACTTTTTCCTGCTTAGGTTGAAGGTCTTCTGGTTTGTCACTGGAAGGCTCCTTTACTTGCTGATTTCTACTCATTAGAGTGGAAGTTTATCCACCTTCAAATGTCTCTGCTCTGTGTCACAGACACTTATTTGTTCTCCAGCCATCAAAGTGTATTAAAATTAACAGCAGTCATCACATGAGTGGAGGGTAGCCGTTTTCAGACACACAGATAGTTATATACTCACAGCAGGAAACTTGCAATCAAATTCTAACAAAAGGTCACATTTGCAATAAGTAAAGGAAAATGTAGGTAATTGGTTATGGAATCAGTTAATATCTTTGCAGGCCTTGAAAGGTACTCTGATGGACTTGAAACCCTTTTGTTCAAGTAATTAAAACTGAGGTATTGTTATAGTATTAAAAGCCAAGGAAATTCTTCATGCTCTGTGGAAGTGTCGCTACAATGGCAAACAGGGAAAATTTTTTGTAATTTGTTTGAAAAGACGTACAGACCTGGCTGAAATGCAGAAATGAAATAGGGAACAACAAGAAGATTAGCCCTTACAAAGCATATATTTACATCCAGTATTAAATACACACCTACGGTATGCCTTGTCTGGCTGAGGTCTCTGGCACCTTCATTAATATCAGATTGCAGTGTTTGAGAGGCCTTCTAAGGACATAAGGACACCTGTCTGCCTCAGGAGCAATGAGTGACTTTTTGAGGATGTACTTTGGCTGAAATTCTGATTCTTTGAGCAGTATCTACACAACCAAGGGGAAAGGTACATGCTGCAAATAGCAGTCCAAGCAGCCAGAGCACGGAGCTGAGACCTTACAAGAGCATTCGCAGGAAAAAGCCATGGAAATGTGCTGAGGTTTTCTTTGTCTGTCAGACACTCTTTTCTTCCTCTAATTCTATCTAAGAGTTTCTTACAGTTTCCACTATGACTGGGGACCAGTTTTTAGGGTGTCTAGTGTGTAGCCCTTCTTTTATCCATTGAAGATCAAAGTTGACACCCAATAGCCCTCAGCAGATTGTTGTGGGATCCCTTGAGCAGAAGGTGACGTAGCACACACCTTCCTGTTTGTGCTTTGAATTATACAAAGAAGGAGTCCTCTGGACACAGAATAGGTATGAAAAAGCATGCCTGAGTCTGTGAGCTTAGGCATTTAGCAAGGAGGGGGAAGGCATCATTAAAACTTCTGCTTGAATAGTAATCAAACAGCCATTAAATGTACTCCAGGCCTTCCTTTCTGTCCACCAAGTGCTCTGTCTGCTCGTCTAGGCAGTCAAACATCATACTGACTTCTCTGTGACAATTCATTTCTCATGCTACCATTAACATTTTGACTCTTTCTACTCACCAGTTTTGCTCCAGAATAGAATCATAGAATCACCAAGGTTGGAAAAGACCATCAAGATCATCAAGTTCAACCATCCACCTACCACCAATATTTCCTCACTAAACTATGTCCCTTAGTACAACATCTAAATGTTTTTTGAACACCTCCAGGGACGATGACTGCACCAACTCCCTGGGCAGCCTGTTCCAGCACCTCACAACTCTTTGGAGAAGAAATTTTTCCTAATATACAACATGAGCCTCCCCTAGTGCAACTTGGGGCCATTTCCTCTAGTCCTATTTCTAGCCAGAAGGGGAAAAGAGACTGATCCCCACCTTGCTACAACCTCCTTTGTTGTTGCAGAGAGCAGTAAGATCTTCCCCAGGCCCCCTCTTCTCTAGATTGAACAATCCCAGAAATAGCCTGGCATTTATGGAACTTCCTGGTAGCCCAGGGAATACTGTTGCTGAGCTCTTGCTGTTCCCATCACCATTGAGTGCCCTTCCTGCTGCACAAACAGAAGGTGGGCCTAGATCTTCACAAATTAGAGGAACTTCTCCATATACCTTGAAGGAACTTTATGTCTCCTAAAGATACTCAAAGCAACCCTGGGATTTCTTAGGTATGACTGGTATTTGATGTAGAGTCATAGAAGAAGCTAGTGAGCTTCTAGATGTCCTCAAGCTGAGGCAGGTGGGCCTGTGCTGTTTCTGATAAACAAGGGGATTGTAATTTCAGCTCGCTTAATTGAAGATAAAAGCTCATGGAGATCTTCTTATGTCTGGAAGTACTCTGAAAATGGTTTGGAAAATTCATTACTAATTTACAGCAGGAAAACTTAAACACTTATCCTTTCCATTAAATATTCTACTGGCTAAATTATTCTTAAAAAAAATGTCCTAGACCTTATCTTGGGATGACACTGATATTCTCTAGGAAAAAAATTGGGAAATGGAAGAGTGCTTCCAAGGCAAATTCAAAATCTCCTTAAAAGGAATGATGCATCTCACAGCTCTCAGAGGAATCCTTTCAAGACTCTACAACGTTAGGTGGAAGAACGGGATCAATTTCAAACTTTTCTGTTTTTTCTCTAATTCTAAGAATTAAAACCTCATTTCTAGTAAATGAAAATCCATAGGGAGGCCACATCCAATACTTCTTGCAGGAAGAGATTCTGTTCTTTGAACTGTTTCAGAGACAGCCTCCAGGCTCAATGCTTGCCTTCCCGTGTATCTATTGTTCATGTCATCCTTACCTCTGTATTGTAGTTAGTGTTTCTCCCCAGAGATGTTCCTGTCCAGCCCAGGTAAGAAAAATTTGTGAAAACATTCAAAAACTTTGAATTTTTAATATGAAATATTTCAGATAACTGTATATTTTCTGTGAACTGTATGTGGGAAGAAAGGGAAGAACACCTCTGTCTAGCAATACACCAGCTCTATTTGAAGGTCTTTCCCCAGAGTCAGCAAGAAGGACGATGGAAATGCATTTCCTGAATTGTTATATGGAGAATATTTGTTCAGTTCTAATTGAAACTATTGCAGGAAGCTCTTTGTAAATTTGACAGTCTTTCAACTAATAGGAAGGGGAAATGTACCCAAACATCTTCTGATACTTAAGTAATCAATCACAGATGGAAATTAGAAGTTTGAGTGAGACAATATTTGGATTACTGATTGCAGTAGGTAAGAGTTACTTCGTAGGTTCAAATAACTTTGCCTAAACAATCTGCTATACAATTTCAAATGACAAACATACAAAAAGAAATGATGGCAGAGGTTTTGAATATGAGATAGATTGAGTTGTTGCAATTAACTTACCCATCTAGAAGGTGAGAGAATGGAAATGCTGAATAAAATAAGTAAGACTCTCTCAACATCTTACTTCTTTCTAGTCTAAATTGTGGTTAACATTATACCTAGTCTAAAATTTTCATGGAAGCTGATGATTTTTATACTTAGATATTTTGAGAGGAAAGCATGACATTTTTTCAGGATGTTGTCTGTCAAAATAGTTGGCCATGTGAGTAAAAAAAAAATTCAGGTCCTGTAATCTGAAGCTTTCAGAGCTCACCTTGCTCAGGTTGTTTGAAGAGAAGCTTGAGATGTGACCTTCTCACTGGCAATAGGAATTTCATTGTGAAAAAGATCTCTGACAGTAGGGGCTCACAGTCTTGTTGACAAAAGAACCCTGAGAGCCTACTGAAGCAGACATCATTTCTTGAAACAATACTGTTTATGAGGCCTGCTCTATAAGTAATGCCTCCTATTTTGTTATATTGGCCCACGACCTCAGAGGTGGATGTTGGTATGGCAGTAAAGGATGAACCTTCCCACAAAGATCCCAGTGCATTTTGTCACCATGTGACAGATGGCAGCAGAGGAGCTTCTGACATGGGATTAGGCATGAAGCAAAGATGTATCATTGAATTCTTCCATGTGGGGAAAAATTGGCATCTACTGACATTAAGCGATGCGTTCTGAATGTTGATGGAGAGCAAAGAGTAGGTGTGAGCACAGTGAGCCTGTGGGTGGTTTCAGCAGTGGTGGCTGCCACAGTGGGTTACTTCCAGTGGTGCAGTTTTACGAACACAGCATGGAGGATCTTGTTCAATTCTGGCAAAAAAATACATAGCTAATGGTGGTAGCTATATTGAAAAATAGTGCTTTGTAGATCAGAATTTTCCATATCACACAGTGTTATGGTGCTCATCGTTTCCACTGTCATTTCCAAGGAAATAAGTAGGAGGCATTACTTTTGGAGCAATCAGTGTATTTACTGTGAGTGTAACTGAGCATTTATTGGGTGTACATCTAATCAGTTTCCCATCCTGGTAGTGTCTTGGTTTCTGCTGTTCTCAGACTTCTGCTAACTGAAACACACAATTCTGGCGCTTGAAGGAAGGTGTTTGATTAATTAAAGTTGGGTGATATTTAATTTCTCCAAGATGATGATCTAATCATTCCTTCTGTGCTCGTCAAATGTATCAAAATACCCTGATGAATGGGCTTGAGCTTACTTGGTTATTTGTTTTTTGGTCTTTTTTCTGTTTGTTTTTTTTTACCCCCTCCCAGAAAATTTTGAAGAAAACATTTAAATTAATAGTTTGTTCTTCAGAGACTTGATTTAATTATTTTTCTGTTGTTGATTTCTCAATGTCTCTCTTAACAAAATCCCACTGGAGCATTCACAACACATTTCAGAAGTGACCTCTCTCCTATAAACTTTTTGCTGCACATTTCCAGTGTTGATCTTCCTTATTTAGATGGAACAAAGCCTCCTGTTCCAATAACTGCAGAATGAGTCAGATACAGATTAAATATACATGTTAAACTTGAGTTATTTCTATAGAATTTGTTTGATTCTGCTTATGCAAAGTCCCCATCCATCTTTTAAAACCCCCAACACGATTGCTGGCATCCTAATAACTTCTTTATCTATCTATCTATCTATCTATCTATCTATCTATCTATCTATCTACCTACCTACCTACCTACCTACCTACCTATCTATTCATCTATCTATCTATCTAACTATCTATTTATCTATATTTATTTTAAATTGCATTATAAACTTAAAGTCTCAGACTAAGAATAATGTTGATTTGGCTGATGGTATATTTATCAATTTTTGCTCTCTGTTATCTAAGTCACAACTTCAGCTACTCATTCCAACCTTATCTGCTCAATCTATGCTTACAGCAATAGCACCCAATCTGTTCTCTTACTGAAGACAGGAATGTTTAAGTAATAAGTGTTTTTTCTGAGCTGAGAAAACTGTTGTTTTACAGGACCAACCTTTGCTAATAGGGTACTTGATGACAGTGTGCCTCGTTGGAAAGCCCCGATAGAGTAAAAAATCTTCACAGGATCAGATCAGTTCTGTGAACACCTTTGACAGAGGTTAGGGAGAAAAATCAGTTTAAACAGCAAGCAAATCTCCTGACCTGACTTCCTGCCTCTCTGCCTGGATTTCTGGATAGAGGAGGACAGAAGTTTATAGTCAAATAGCAAAGGCTCTCTTTCCTTTATGCATTCCCAAAAAGAAATGTATTGAAGACATCAATGGTTTGACTCATTGTAGATAGATTAGCTTATCATATATGTTTTGTAAATATTAGAAGGTCTGGAGAGTGGAATAATAATCCTTATTTATAAAATATTTAGAATATATCTGTTCATAAAGCTGATAAACCAGTAATTTCAGAAAACCAACTTAAAATGTCCTTTTATTTTCTAAAATCTCAAATTGGTTCTACTCTCAGGATAATTCTCACTGTAAATTTTACGTTGCATATTTAATACTATTTGGTTTCAAGTAATTATCTGTTTTAAATCTTGCAGTTTTCGTGTATGCCCCAAGGCAACTGTGTATAGAGCTATCAAAAAGAGGAAAAGAAAGAAAGAGATAGTATATTCAAAAAGAAGAACAAAATATGTAAAGTTTTGTCATATTTTTACAAACCCATGTATATTTATCATAATTTCTAATTATTCTTTTTGCTTTACTGCATATTATTAGCTTAATTGAACCATAAAGTTTAGACTAATGACACCAATTTGTCTTTCATTATACTTTGCTCTATTAACTTTTACAAATGGATTCATCTCAGCCACTGATTGATGGGCACACAGCAACCGTACTAGATTTCTCACTTGCAAACAGCTGCATTGCATTTTCTGTTCTTGGAAAATGCTTTTCTCTTTTGCTGTTTTTTTTGGGGGGGAGGAGGAGAGGAAGACAGGATTTGAGGTTTTATCCTTTATTCTTGTGTTAAATGTTAAGTGTACAAAATATACTTTCCTCTTCCACTCATTACCCCTTCTTAGCCTTCATTAGCCCATTACGACCAACAGTAATAAGAGTTAAAATTGTCAGTTATTTCAAGAGATCATTTTCAAAATGCAATGCTTTGTTTGGTTTCCCAGGAATACCTTATCCACTTCAGGATTTTGGGAATTTGCATCTCAGTGATCTTCACTATTAGGAATTTCTCTGACACGTGATGGGAATTCTGTGAGAAAGTAAATGCACATATATTGCGAAAGCAAACAAAAACGAAATATAAAAAACACATAACCATCAAATTACACAAAAATAACAAAGAAAATAGCGAAAAATAATTGTGGGAAGCTATTGCTTATCTCCTTCATAGTTTGAATCAATGCTGAACAACACAGTTCTCATATCCTTTTCTAGTCTCTTTGCAAATCCAATTAAACTGCAGGGGAAGCAATGAATATTGGAATTTAGCTGGTCTTCCAGCTGAGTCCTGTCTGATCAGTGGACACCTGAGCCATCTTCACAAGCTCAAGTGATGCTCTGCCTTGCCTCAACCTATCCCCAATGATCAGTTTCATGGTTATTGTGTGTGCCCTGTGAGGGCTTCTAAATATCCAATCTAGCTGATAGCTTTGAAAAATACATATTTTTCCTAATTTTGCCATTGTTACTGAGGACAGATGAAAAAAATGACAAGTTGAAAGGCAGTCATGCAGAAAGAAAGGAATAAAGAAGGCTACCCTCATGAGGAAGGAAGAGGAAAAGAGTGAAATTAAAATATCCAAAACAGATGAGAAAATGCAGGGGGAAAGAAGCAGTACAGAGAGAGCTGTAACCCTGGCAGTGTTATGGCAACCAGAAGTCCCTCACCAAGTAGAAATATTGCTCTTCCTGACTGTGGAAATGGCTTTTTTGTGCACCTTACTCAGTGGAAGGAGTAGCGTGCTTCTTCCTAAACTGTAGCATCCCAGGAGATGTGTCCCTGCACAGTAACTTTGTGAAGGAAAGAAAACACTTTGGAACCAGTATGAAGCCTACTGACCAAAAAAATTTACCTTTAGAGTTTGATACTCCTCCAAATAATATCTTTCACAAAGCCACTGTCTCACCAGATAAAGGTGTTGTGACTTGCTTTCGTATCATCTTGCAAGTATAGTGGAATTCTGGAGATTGCTAAAAATATGGAAAAAATTGGGATTTAAACAGTGACATAATAGCAAGAAATAGCATGAAAGGAGTACAAAAGGTTCTGCATTTTCCCAGTTCTCCATCACAATGTTTTATGTATTTGGATGTTTTCTTGTTTGTACAGATCTTAATGTAAGTGGTCTCAAGTTTCCGAGTTTCAGTGAGTTTCCAGTGTTTCAAGTGAATGTTAAACTGCTGGGCTAACAGGAAACCTGTCCTTAGGTGTGGTTTTCTGTAAGTTGCAGTGGCTTCTGTTTCAGCTTGGTGCAGAGATGAAGATAGCAAATAGAAGGAGAGCAAGCAAGTGAGAGCTGCAGACTGCCTACGGTAATTGGTCTTTCCCAGTAAGGTGTGATGGGGGCATTTTATCATTTTGTTAGGTTAGTTTCTATATATCTGCAAGCAGGTATTTAAAAATAACAATTCTGATCTGTAAAACAATTAAATTATTGCGAAGCAAATGAGATTTAATAATAAATAATATATCTAGGGACCCTGCATTTGTCATCTGAACTTTGAGCCCTTGAATACAGTGAATTCATA
This sequence comes from Lagopus leucura, assembly GCF_019238085.1. NCBI lineage: Eukaryota > Metazoa > Chordata > Aves > Galliformes > Phasianidae > Lagopus > Lagopus leucura. Next base: position 29,506,776 of record NW_024962263.1, read on the forward strand.
TTTTCAAGCTTTGTCACACAACCAGGTTGGCTGCACCCTGCATTTCTTAACAAGTTTCCCCAGCAATCACGTATCTTTTTAAGTCATGGCTTAAGAACTGATTTCACATGTATCAGTGCTTCAAAGAAATCTGTGAGAACTGATGATGTCTTTTAAACTCCTGCAAAGCATTTGTTATCTGTACACATCTTAAATTTACTAGCCAATGACAAGGTTTTGAAAACTAAGATATATTACTGAGATTTTCATGGATGCTTAAGTTACCTTATGTGTTTCCTTTCTTTAGAGGTTTTTAATAAGTGAAATAGCTGTATTTTTTAAGCAGACATAGAGGCTTCCTTTGTCTACGAGTTGCCACACCCCATATGTCACATAAAGGCACATCTAGTGAGCATATCGCATTCTGCAACAAAACATATCCTTACTGCATTATTGAGTACCAGACCATACAGTTCATCAAGCTAAACTTCATTGCAGGTAGTCCTGAGATTATCTAATTTGTGTATGAAGCAGTTATTATCTTCTCTCCATGCACATTTGAAATGGAAATAACATGTTACTAGGCAGCTATTAAGTTTGGATTGTGTTTTTGGTATATATGTTTGAAAGGACAACTGTGAGTGTAATTCAACAAGTTAGCTAGTTTTTAAAATTGTTATTTCTACAGTGGATCTGGAAACAGTTTACAGTAGATAATATGAATACCTTTTTCTTCACTTGAAAGTAGTGTTTCTTTAAGTTATGTTATAGTGTCTCAGTGTTTTATGCTGATCCGTATAATGATAAATCATTTGGGCTTTCCATATTTAAGCTTTCATTCTTTTCCTAATCTTATTTTAACTAGAACAAAAGAAGACTATAAAAAGAGATAAAATACTCCCCTTGTTCTGGAGTAAATGAAATCACTGTAAATAAATTGCTTCCTAATTTTAATTTTCTGTTATTCTTTGCCTCACTTTCTATGTCATTCTTCCTGATGGCAGGGACAAGAAATAGAAAGCAAGTATCATTTCATTGGAACGCAAAATACAATTTTCTTATTGATTTGCTCACTGTGGCCATCCATGTCCCTATTAGTACATAATTTCATGAAGTTCTACAGAAAGATTTTTCCTATATTTTTCAAAGGAAATATAGGCAATAATTATTGTGTTAAATTCAGGAAAAAAAAAACATAATAACAGCAATGCCAATGTCCAATTTTCTTCCTAATTGAGATATGTGTTCCATGTGTTTTTCTTCTTGTTAGTGAGAGGCCATTTCTTCCCCCTTGCTTAAATTATTAGCAAAGTTTGTTCCTGAATTTTCCAAGGAAGATGCGTTAGCTGGCACAAAGTTTTTCACACACAATTAGAAGAGAAGTGGATTGCTTTTTACCATATGAACATTTTTCTCTCCATGTTTTAAACAATGATTTTCTGGACACATATTTTTTGTCTCAAAAAAATCTGCAGCTTATGAAGTTGTTTGTTATTTTGCTGTGATTTTATATGGAATGGAAGGGTGAGGAAAAGGTCAGCAATAACTCTGCTGTTGCATTTTCACTGGGAAAAACATAATATTGATCGATAAGAAAATGGAAAAAGCACAACTATTAGCGTCTTACTTGATCTTCTCCGACCTTTACCCTGCCATGTTGATTTTATTCTTAAATGTTATGTCTGTTGTTCCAAAGGTTTGTCCTGTTTAGTCTTTTATTTAATTAATACATGATCTTCCTTACTCTCTCTAATGTTAAAACATGAAATTCGGTTTCATTCCTTGTTGAACCATTGTCCTCTTTACACTCAGAAATGCACACTGGGTAATGACTCTGTGTAGGAATTGGCCTGCTTAGAACTCCTCCAGAATCGAAATCAATGGGTACTTAATTTCACCAAATTGTTTTACAGGTCCCCTAGGAAAATTAGCTTTAAGTATGTGGAAGCTTTTTAAAATGCAAATTTTAATTTTTATATAAACCCACAGGCTTTTAACCTTTCTGTGTATCGACTACAGAGCAGAAAATGTGGCACCGCGAGTCAATACCTCACTAAATACATATATACCTGCTAAGTTAGTGGCTACAAAATGTAGTTAGTGGAGGAGACCCCTGTGCCCCAAGGGCCATCTGCCTATGATACTTGATGCATAAAGTATTTAATATGTATGCTCACAGGACAGGGACAGGAACAAGACTGAAACAGGGCTGGGAGCCCTGGTAAAACCACTAGTGAGACTTAGTTTGCCTTCTGGACCCAAATCTTCTCCAGCACTGACAAAGAAAGTAAAACATATGTTTTGGCAATATGTTTTGGTATGTATATATAAAATGTTTTATACATGTATAGGTAGCAAGGGTAACGGGAAGACGGTTGGACTAGATGATCTTGTAGGTCCTTTCCAACCTTGTGATTCTATGATTCTATAATTCTATATCATGTTTAAGGTAGAAGAAAATATTTCATTATAGTACACAAAGATAAATACATATAGAAAAGACAAAAAGTAGAATTTATGGCTGTTGGACATTTGGCTGAATCCCACTCCTGCTTGAATTTCTTCTACAAAAGGGCAAAAACCAGACCCAAACCTGCTGGAGACTCAGGTCACTCGTTTGTGGCTTCAGAGAAAGAACTACTGAATTCACTGCGCCAGTAATGTAACTCACAGCTACCTTCTGAGTTGGTAACTGGTTTTGCAACTTCTTGTTTCAATTTGGTTTAAATGGAAAAGGCTCTAGTATGCTCATCTCAGATGCAGTTCTGTTTAGCAGAAGGAAAGAAACAATGTCAGTTTCTTTCAGTCCTAGAATAAAATAGGATTCAGAAACAAGTCAGACAATTTTAATAAGGCTTTTTTTCCCCTTTTTTTCTTGTAAGCAAAATAATAGAGTCCTGACCACTTGAATCCAAGACTTATAACATAATTGTGAGGGTCATTCCTGATAACATTTTAAAATTTCAGAATGTCAGGGCTGTTCTAAAGGATTGCAAGTAAATTTTTATTTAAAAGCAATAATGAGAATAGACCTGTAAAAATGACACTGTGTCTGCCAAAATAATTGAATAACTGATATGAAAAATAAAAGATGGGGATATAATTAATTTCAATTGACATTTAAAAAAATATTTTATTTACATAAAATAGTCTTTGCTAGCCTCATTTCTATTCCTAAGAGATGACGGGCTGATTAAAGGTACCTTTATTAGCTTGATCAGACTGAATGTCTGTACAATTTTTCACGTATTACCATGCAGATTTCTCAGTATCATAAGATGATATGATATGTGATATACTAATGATAAATATCCAACAAAGTAATTACTACAGAATCATAATCCAGTGTGTTTCCACCAAGGTCTCACACAGACCAGTTCTTGCACCAGTGTGGCCATAAATCATTGACAAAAGCACATAAGAAAATATAAAATAATTGTTGATAAGGTTTGCAGGTGCCATAAAAACAGATGGAATGGTGAAAACATCCTGACAACGAGTCATTTGTATAGGATTCTCTGTAGCATTTAGTTAACTGGAAAGAAAAAGCATGCATTTTAATATAACTAAGCACAAGCCCAAACACCTTGAGGTAGAAAGGACTTAACATTAGGGAGACAATAATTTAAGAAGCACTGATCCTGAAAAGGTGGTAATACTTTTTTAATGGAAATATTTTCTCATCTGATGGTCCAGGCAAAAGAATTAGTGTGAGTCCCTGGATTTACAGGAAAGAAATAATAAAATAGAGGAAGAGAACTGCATTATCTCTGCCCACAAAGTTACTGAAACCACCAGCAAAATGCCGTCTGATATCTGTTCCTCAGAACACATGGTAAAAGATTGGAGAGTGTTCAGAGAAGAGCTACAGGAATGATTTTACAGTCAGGAAATTCCACCTTACAAAGAAGCCTACCGAAAGCTTCAAGCTTTCAATGTGTCTTAGATAATCATAGCTCAAGGTGTGTATGAGCCCTGCATATAATTCTCTAACTACAGAATATGTTTCTTTTTAATATGGCACTTGACTGCCAAGACACAAGACTGACCATGTCACCAGCTGCAGTAGTCAGAATACAAAATTTTAACGCTGTGTATAGAAAGATGTGAGAACATTTTTTTTCTTATTTGAACTTTTACAAAAGTTCAATCAAAATTGTATTTTTTTGTTTTTCTTTTTTCTTTTTTCTTTTTTTTTTTTTTCCAAAACACATTTTCTTTTTTCTTTCCCAAAGGATAATTTGCAGTCAGTCACACGTTCTTAAGCACAAACACAGATGAAGTTAAACAGCTAAAACGTACAGAAAACCAGAGATATTCTGGTCTTAAAAATCTATTAACCTCTGTGAATCTCACATATGTCAACATTTCTTCGTAAAAATCTTTGGCCTAATACCAGGATAAAAGACTGTGCCTATCATTATTATTTTTTTCACATTTTTTTCTCAAAGGTGAACAGTTGTTAAACAAATATTACAGGTCTTTTTATAACAATGAACTCCTTTACCACCATATCATTAATTCCCCAGCTCTCTCATTTTAAGTGCTTGAAAGTTGCTTTCAATTGCAAATTAACTAGGGCAAGATGAAGAGGGGCCATGAAATCTTGTATAGAACACATATCTGATTTTCGTGACCTGTGCTCTTGGATGTTGTAAGTATCGTATAGTAAGGAAAAACTTGATAGATACAATAGATCTAATGCAAGTTATTCCTTATAAAGCCTGAATTATTCTCCTTCACAGTTTTGCATATTTCTTCTACCGTGTGAGCTTAGGAGGAAGAGCTGCAGATAAGAAAGTATCTGGAAGACTCAACAAGTTATCTGCCTTGACCTTTGGAGAGCCTTAAAGGGAAGTGTTGTCACTCGGAGGAGATGTGGAGGTCATACTAGGCACAGAGCCAGCCTACGACTTTTTTTAGAGTGTGTCAGAGCCAGGGCAAAGTGAAGACAGACTAGACTTAATCCTTTAACCTAACCTGTCAAAACCACATCAAGTCAGCACTGCCAAATCTGCAGCCACCTCATAACTCAAAAAGGTATGCATGAGTGCATTTATGAATTTGCTTTTGAGAAGCGGTTTTATGCTTTGGTATTCACAGCATTATGAAACCCGGCCACATCACCGGGTATGCAAACATAAAGCTAAATGCTACCTACTGCATGAGTGATTCATCTCACTGAGCAGTAAGAAGATCTGAAATGTGATTATTGCAAGAGGTGATTGTTTTTAATAGATACTCACTTCTAACCATGAAAAATACAGACTTTGAAGAAATTGGGTTTGTATTGTTATAACAAAACCAGGAAGCAATAAGCTATTTGTCAAATCCACAGTAATGGATAAAGCGCACATCACATTAAACAGATATTTTATTTTCACCGGCTGTGAAGAAAACACTGTTCCTGCATAATGATAATAGTTTGTTTACAATAAACATATTTTCAGGTTTTACATACGTGCGTGCATATTGATTTGTGTGTATGTAGGTATGTGTATGTGCATTTGCTGATAGTATAAAAGGAAGCATTCATGTGAAAAAATAACACAAATGCATGCAAAATACAGGGCCATCTCCTAACCGCTGCAAACTAGCTTGGCTGACTATGGCATCCAGCCACATTCAGACATGACAGTTGTCACCATTCCTTATAGGGCTGTGAACTTTGAAGAGTGAATATGCAGCAATGCAAATGGAAAATGCTGGAAAGCTCATTTTGTGCTGCTGATCACTGAGCTCTTCTTTGAAATGAGCAAAAACACAGTAATGGTTTTGTCTGTCTTCAGGAAGGATATACTAAAACCTATAGCCCAAGTACACAAAGGGATGTGCTCTGTAACAAGCTGGGACTTGAGCTCTTCCTGCAGTACTTATTTAGGTTCTTTTTCTGTTGATGCCATGGAATGTAGCATCCAGCTCACATTGCACACAGCTGGAGCACCCAAGTGGACCTTGCTGGGGCTGGGCCTCCCCTTGGAGTGCAACAGCTTCCAGTTGGGAGCACAGCAGTTTCTCTGTCCCAGGGCTGGTGGGGGGCTGGTGCCAGAGGGAGATCTTCTGTGAGGGACAGGGACAGAGCACAAGTGTGATCTCTGCCTTAATGATCAATTAACCGGGAAATTGTCAAAAGAAAATGCAAAAATGTCAAGATTTTATTAACGGTTCTTGCTCATGAGCTTGGAAGAACCATTAATGACACTGAGATTTTTTACACTGGAAGCATCAAAACTAAAATGCAGTCTTCTCTGCTCTAGGAAAATGAGAGTTCTCTCATCTTAATGAGTGATTTGAGCAAACCCAAGGCAGGGTAAAGATATCCTTATATCTACTTTACACTTAGAATAAAATTGGAAATCTGTGAAAAGCAGGCCGAAGCAAGAAAAGGAAATGGAAAGGAAATGGAATAAACTATGGAAAAGAATATGGGAGTCTGAACTGTGAGTGAAGTCGGATAAAAATGACATTAAATGCATGTGCCAGGAATTTTAATGCATATGTATTGGTGATCTCTTGTGAAAACTCCACCAGATAGTCAAGAATTTCACTTTCAGGAGAAGCAGTAGGTTGACAGATGCTCCCCACAGTGTTTGTGCTTTTCTGGGGAATGAATGTGACAGTCCATGCCTATGACAGTCCAATGATCATGTAGGGCACAGATATTAACTTTCATAAATGGATACAAACAAAATAGTCTATCATCTGATTTCTAAATCAAGGAAAACAAGACTCTTTTCCTTTCAAATCAGAACAGAATTGGATAAAAACTCAGAATCTGCTCTTTCAAAGGAACAGAATATATGGTATTTCGTGCCTAAATTTCTGAAGATACTTAAGATCGATACGTATAGCATGCATTTACAAAGTAATAAGTCACACTGGCATGAAGTTGAAGCCTGGATTATCTACTACTACCACTTTTGGGTATAAATCAGTAACTTCAGGATATATGAAGAAAAACAGATATGCAGTGATATGTTTTGTCTTCAATTTTTAAGGCTTTAATACCAGAAGATACTTCCAGCTTTCTGGCCTGACAGGCTTCGTAAACCAGCCATAATTTCTGCCTCAAATCTGGCAATGGCTTACAAATGACCAGAGGCTCGAATCCACACAGATAAGGTTTCCGTCTTTCAGAGATCACACCTGTTTTTCTCACTCACCACATTTTCCTCATTCACCTTTTTTAAGCTTTTATTTAAGCTTATGTAAGCTTTTCTCTTGTGCATTTGTACATCTCCTCTGCACTGAGGAACTGTGTTATGAAATCCTTATTTTGTTCCCAAAGTATTAAAGATTGCCCTACATTTTTCACAAGTAATTCTGTAAGAATACACTATACAAAGGCATAAATTCTTTCAGAACACCAACAGTATCTTTGGACAGCATAGAATATGTGTAGCTGTATGTGAAATTAATCTATAGCTAAATAATTCTGGTTTAGATTAAAAAAAAAGTTAAAAGTCAATGCAGATTAGAAATTCTGTCATAGTTGCACTTCTGCTGCATCTCAGTATGAAATTTAATGGCTTTGCTACCTAGAATGAAAGAAGAGCAGGAGAGATGTTCTTGCCATACGTTTGTGAAGTATTTGTATGTCATCCAATGACTTGGGAACACTAAAGAAGATTAGAAATTATTAAATGTCACACAGCAATTGCATACCAAAATTAGAATTCAAGAGTAGATGGTGTCTGCACAAACCTGTGTTAATGACTGCAAAATTAGAAGGTGCAAATGTGCCATTTCTAACTAGCAGTGGCCTTACAGCAGTTTGGTTGTTTTTCTTGCTTAGAATCCCAAATGGCAATTTGCTGCTGGAAATGAAGCAGCACCATATATATTATCAAAAGCATAGAGGGTATAGATGTATTTACTTGTGTGACTCAAAGAGTTTATTATGTTGTATCTTGTTCTAATGAGCTAAATTACGCAGGAAAAGAGATAAAGAAGAAATATAAGATTCTTATCAAAAAGCTTCTTGAATGTAAATGTTCATTGGCTTCAGGTGTCTCAGCATAGCAACGTTCAAAATTTTAACAGCTACTCCTTACAGAGAGGCAGAGAAAAAACAAAGGAGGTCAACTGAGTGGTAGCAGGAATAGTCAACTCCAAGCACCATGGGCTGTTGAGGGCTGGCTGAGCACCATGGTTCTTGGCTGGGAAGGGAGAAGCATTGCAAATGCTGATAGAGCTGAGAACAACAAAGCTGTCTGTAAGGGCTGAAGTTCCTAAACTCCGTTCTCTGTGTCTCAAGAAAGGGATGTTTCTTCCTAGGGTCTTGACAGTACAGTCTGAGCCTGTTTTGAGTGTATGGTCAGCTTGTCCTACTGGAAAGCTGGTGGTCATACTGACATTACTCCAGGCAGCCAGAATTTTTAATCTGATCAAGCTCAAAAACACCCTCTTTTGCCTCTGACAGGAGCCTGATTGTTCTAGTGCCTTAGATCTGAGTTACTTAAAGATACCGAATGAGGCTGATCAGATGCTGAAGGGCTGCCAAGATTACAGGCCTGTCGGCCCTATCACTTTTCTTATTAATTATGATAAAGCTGTACAAGCTGCAACCTGGCCCATTCAGCACAGACTCTCAGGACAGATTTTGTCCCTTATAGTCCCCTCTTTTCACTGCTCTGGCTATTCTTAGCTGGAAGAACAGTCCCTGTGGGATGATTGTCATCTGGTATATATACATTGCAGCAGCTGACTCAGATAACCAGGAAAATATAACCAACTCCCTGGCTGCTCTGGGAACTTGACAGCATCAGGGAATCTGGCCCAGTACCAGAAACAAGCACGCAGCCATGAACTGCATCCTGCAAGAGCAGGACACGTGTTTCTGATGCTTCTCTGCTTTTCAGACTTATACCATGGAGACCTTCACAAAGCAGTGAAACATGGGCAGATAATCAAACTGAAAAAACTAGACCCAGACTGAATGACAGTGGAAAAGAAATCCCAAGGATCTTGATGATATCTGATGAAGTCTGACGGTTCTGCTGGAACTACTAAGGAGAAATTCCAGCCAGGCTGAGTTACACATGGATGGTGCATCCCAGCCCACAAGCTAGGGCACCGTATCAGCCGCTCTTCACTCTCTTTTCTGTGCACCTTATTCTACACTTGAAGAAAACTTGAACAAGCAAAGGAAGGAGGAATGACCTGTTGCAGCAGCTCTCTGTTGTAGGTAGTCAAGGGACTGGTCTGTGAGAGTGATGGCACAAACCTGTTCTTCAGTTCTGAGAAAGCTTTGATGCCAAAAGTCCTGTTGGGGTTCCATGCTTCTGTGCAGATGAGCTCCTGTAGTTTCCCTCAGGACATTATTAAAAAGAGTCAAACTATCAGACCTGCCTTCTGCTGTGTCTGAAACCATGATGAATATCTTAGAATGAACCAAAAGCCAACAGCCAGCAAATAGCTGGTGAAGAGAAAAGCCCTCAAAATTACTTGCCAAATTCATAGCAAGATCCTGATTAGGATCCATCTAACCTGTAATGAGTACTAGAGGCCAGAGGAACTGCCAGATGAAGGACGCATTTCCACTGGCTACAGAGGGATTACAGTACACCTGTTGTACAGTACGATACACCTTGTTGTTTTAGTAATGGACAGGTGGGTTTCCCACTCTTCTTCTCACTGTGTAGGGAAAAATTATTTGTGCTGCATAATGAAAAAGCTGACGTTTTAAACATAAGAGTATAAATTCAGTCAATAAGCCACATACTTTGGATTAGGATGAGATACATCATCATTTCAGTAACTGCAAAGCAGCCTGAGTTTTTCAAAATGATTAAAATCAGATACAACCATTGACTTCAATGGGTCACGAAGAAATTATGATATTTGTTAATCTGTTGTCTATGAATATAATCAATCATTTTGCAAATAATGACAGGAAAATATGAGCTGTAGTAAATTTCCTGCGCCTGCTACCTTTGTCTCTGATTAAAGTGCTCTCTACTTTCTCTTGAAATTCCAAAGCTTTAGAAATGTTTTTTGGCTTTGCTTATGTTCACAAAGGTAAGGGCACCCAGACAAAGGGGGAGGGTGAAGCTGATCTATGTGGTCAGCCACACATAACAGAAGATGCAGCTCTGCATTCAGAGACAAACCATAGACTGACATTTGTTCACATAAATGATATGATGAGTAATTATGAAAAATGATCTAATTTGAGAGAATTACAATCAGGTCATGTACATTACGGGGGAAAGAACTAAATTAATTACATACAGTGTGTAACTGTCAAATACCGACAACATATGTAATGGAAAGTCAACAATAGTAAGTATCTCACTAATCTCTGTGAAGTCTGAATTTCTTTGGATACCCATCTTCCTTGAGTTCACAAGCTGCTATACTCCAGCTTATCAAGCTGTACTTATGAAGTTGTGGGCTTGGATTCAAAGAAAATTTGTTGATGAGGATTACTGTTCTCTAGAATTGAAAAAGCAGACACATATCAGCACCATTGTGGGGGTTTGTTCTTGTTGGGCTCAGCAAAACTACTAGGAAACCCATGGGCAATTCCTGAATGCACAGTTTTGAAAATCAAACCATTGACAAATAGACTAACTGTGCATTACTTGCATGAAAATGCCTAAAGAGTAAATCATCTTTAAGAATTTTAGTTGCAGCTTTGCATTACCAATCCCATAAGTACTATTGGTATTATGGAAAACCCACTGTAAAAATCTAATTATTGCTTTTCTGTGAAAATGATACAAGTTTTAATAGTTTCTTAATTACATTATAATTAAAATATCTGAAATTTCTTTAGTGTAAATACACTCTCCTTGAGGTATTAAAAACATCTGAATCATGCTAATTATAAGAATATGAACAGTAAAGAATGAAAAATTACCAGAAATGGCAGCATAAAAGCCCATTTGCTCTTTTATTGTTTTGTATCCTGAGTGAAAACAGAAAAAGGAAGCAGAGTCACCAGCTTTAAAATATTATAGCTCCAACTTTCAGCTGAAGGATCCAGTGTATTTGCCTTAGGTAGCAAATTGGCTACTGGTGACTGAATTAAATTTCTATTCCAGTTACAGTTTTGGGAGCTGCTGACTGAAAAGTAATTATTATTAGTTTTTTAATGCCCAATGCTAAGAGTGGAAGTAGGAATTTTCACTCTAATTCTGTTTTCAAAGCCAATATGCAAAAACTCAATGTGCACATACTTCATACTTATTTTAATAGAAGAAGAACACAACTTGTGCAAAATGGGGAAAAAAGATTAGAAGGAATAAAAACCCATTTCAGCATGAACTAAGTATTCACAACAAACTCACTGGGAACCTTTGTTCCTACAGTCAATAACAGTGTATTTCTTTCTGCTGAGTTTTCCTTACACGACTACCTTAAGAGAATTCTTGCCATATGTCATTTGAATTCTTTCGGGACTTTGAAAGAAGATGAGAAGACTACTTAAGCAAGTTTTGTAAATGTATGTGTCTGTCCACATGTATTAAAGTATACAGATAGTTTTTATCCTACGTCACACTTAGATTTATTAAAAATAAATGAAAGGCACTGAATTTATCACAGCTGAAATGTGCAGCTTAACTAGTTGTTATTCACTTAGTTTTTGATGATGTGTATGTGTGAGGGCACAAGCTCATACATTTATATTAAAAGAATGAGGAAAAAAAATTCTGACACTTTAGTACATCCAACAGATACACTTTTACTTCTATTTATAGAGGTAAGTACATATATATAGCAGAGATAATGCTAGTGGGTTTTTTTCTTTTTTCTTTCTTTCTTTTTTTTTTTTTTTTTGTTTTCTTTTGTTTTCTCTCATTTAATCAATATAAATAATTGTGATAACGAAGAAATTGATATTACTAATACTAGATCAGGTTCTAGAAAGTACTGTGAGTAATTAACCATGCAGCTTTCCCAGTGTGCTAACTCTGGCTCTCGCTCCTGCCACATGCTTGGTCAAGTTTTGCACTATGTATTTGGTCAGTGCTTCTGTCAGTTCCAAGAGTTCCTTGAAAGCATGGGTGTTGATTATGAGGACATCATTTACTTTCCTAAAGTAAGGAGGCTGCAACAGGGTAAAACACCAAAGAGATTTGATGTTTTGTGAAATGAAATGAAATGAAATGAAATGAAATGAAAGCATTTATGAAATCAAAAGGAAAATTTGTGCCAGAACTTGAAAATGAAAATTGGCTTGCAGATTTAGCATTTTTGGTGGATTTGACTGCTCATTTAGATGAGTTAGACACACATCTTCAAAGTGAAAATCAACTAATTTTTGCTATGTTTTAATTTATCTGCGTATTAGTTTCACAAAACTAGGGCCAAATATCCCAATAGATTGATCTTTTTTGTTGCTCAATTTTGTTTATGTTTTAACAAGAAAATATTAATAGGAAAAAGTTTTTGTTACTTCTACAGTTTAACTACATTATACATTTTGGAATTTGGACAATTCCTCTTCACTCAGTGCACATCAGGCAAGCCAAAATGTCAGACATCCATGGTTTAAGAGAAGGCAGCTTCTGTGATCCTCACTTCTGCCTCTGCAGAAGAACAGGATCAAGGTCAAACGGCCAGGAGCAACGTGGAGGGAAAATCAGCATTTAAAAGGAACAAAATAACAAACTCATGAAATTTCACAGCGAGGCAGTTTGCATAATTGCCAATTGCTTTAATCAGAAACTTCAGGTTTTTAATTAAAAACAAAAGAAAACAACAACAACAAAACCCAAACCTGAGTTTGAATTTAATGCTGTGGCCAAGCTGGGTTATTATTTCTTAATATGATGGATGACATATCGTTGAAAGGACATCACAGAGGAACAAAGAAGGGAAGGGAAGCCCTATTCCAATCTGAACAAAGGTTTCCCACAATACTATATATTTAAGTGCTAAGAACTGTATCTAGAGGTGTAAAAGTCCTACTTAATCACGTAAGAATGTAGCAGTAGCAGATAGTAAAATGTGCAGCAGGTATAGCTTTAAAGTGATGGCAGCAAAAAGGGCCAATTCTCAGAGAACTGCCTAGCCTTTATTTCAAACCCCAAAAACATATGGAAGCTTGTCATTTCTGAAGCTGTTAGAAAATGTGTTACTGATTAACAGTATATATCGTCTCTGGCAGAGTTCAGTCACTAAACAATTCTGTTTCTTAAATTATTGCTGTAATAGGTTACTGTTTCCAAAGAAAGATTTGGTGATGCTAGACTCAAGAATATTCCATTTTTATCCCACTCTTGAAAGTGGATTCACATTGCTTCAGCTATGAAGGAGGAGATATCCTTCCTTTGTTTGAAGCTGAATGCAGTAATCATGGCCACACATCCTTCTTTGGTTCAGGAAATCACACTGGTGAGAGCCGTGCCAAAGCCTGCCTTTGACACGACATAAACCAACTGAGTTTGGTAACATATGCAAAGTCAGGGATTTATCCTTTTCCAGATCACAAACAATTAATATATGACTTCCTTCTGGCAATGCATTAATCAGGATAAGCCACAGCGAAGGCTGAGAACCCTGTCTCCTTACATCTTGATGCCTGAAGAATTTATAGTAGTTAAAAGCAACAAAATGAAAATGAAAATGAAATGGTTTATTACATCCTCTTCTTAATGTTGTCCTGTTTGTAGTTATTTTTCTACCAGTCATCTATGTCTGTGACAGTAGTCATCAGGGTCTTGTAACAATACTTCCCAATTCATTCTCCAGGCCATCTAAAGTCCCAGCTGCGTAAAAGTAGCAACCCATGGGCCATATCAGCTGAAATGAGGTGTGCCCAAAAGAGGCATCTCTGCAGCTATCTTTGTAGCAGTCCTTCATTTTATTTGAATGGCTTATGGCAATGCTTTATGTTGTAAAATGGGTACAAAGGAGGTGTTGTGGCTATTTCCAGGCCACCTTTCTATTACACAGTTGCTACCATTGCCAATTTCAGCCCAGTAATGACAATGCCTCCAGTATGCGGCAGTAGGTGTGAGCTTGTGTTTGTGGCTCTTGGTTTTACTGAAGGATTTTTCTTCTTATATGACTTTTCTTTCTTTTTCATCATTTTCTTTGGAAAATAAAGAATTCAGACCAAGGAAGAGCAAAGATTCATGCATAGCAAGGGAGCAGCTGTATCTGGAGGCTTTCTACTGACTAGGCTGTAAGGCAGGAGACGGGAAAATGGAAAATGTCCTTTCCATCACAGATCTCCCAACCAACAGATGTCTTGCATTCCTCCACACACACAAAAAAAAATGAAAGCAAACCTGCTCTTGATGTTTTTCTCTCTTGTGCAAGTATGAGAGAAGAGAGACTTAGTGGAAATGTGTGAAAGTAAACCCAGCAGTAAGTCTGGGAATCCAACTTCTGATCTCTACATTTGTTGATTCCACTTACTTCAATTTAATACAGAAGTAACATAACTTGAACCGGCCTACGTCAGTGAGGCACTCCATTTGTGGGCCTAAAATCCTTAACTGAAAACAGTTACACAGCATGAGATTCCTTCAAGTGCTTTGTGATTGCTGCAAAGCCCCAGGTTTTACATGCAAGAAATGTGTCAACAGGGGTTTTACTCCAGTCAGCTTGATGCACAGGGATCTTTCCTGCTGTCTGATAAGGTCACACAAGGTCAGTGAGAAGAAGATGGTATGTTCAGAATGAGGGCAACCAAAGGCATGAAACCTCAGAATTAAAATGTTGTGTTCACATTGCTGCCAACAACTAATGTCATCAGGACTGGCTTAGATTACATCACTGTCACATACAGTATTCTTGTTTGTGTGCTGTAACCAAACCAGTACAGAAGGAAAAACATTACGCCATGGCTTGTATATCCTATGCAAGGGCCTGCTTGGTCATCTTTCTCATTTCCAGGAAAGAAAAAGAATCGTAGTAACAAAGGACTCCCAAAAAACCCTCTCTTTTTTTCACTTTTCATGTATTTTTCCCTAGTGGAAGCAGTAATACTATCAACTTTGTCGATTAGTTGAGCACCTTCAGACTGAGGGCAATGGAACTTACTCTGAATAACTTGGCAGAATATTACAAGTCTCTGAATTTCAGTGTCAGGACATGCCATGACATAGGACAAAGCTTGAAAAGACCCACCTGCTTTTGACACAGCAGATCTGAAGCCATAAGAACAGAGCTTGAGCACTGATTTGATTATTCACCTTTATTTTCCAGCAAGTGTTTTGTGTTCACATGTATTAATGCTGTTTCACAGTAGAATACATATAGGAAATTGTTTTAATGTTTTTGGTTTTTAACATTTCATACACATCATATGAATGAAAGAAACAATGTTGTCGATAAGTGTTTTCTCAGTTTCATTTGATCATCATTGTCTTCCTTGGCAGTATTTCAGAAAGGAATTCCGAGGTGTTCTTTGAGAAAAGACCTGATAATGATCCCATGGAAACAAGTGACAAAATGCCAACTGCAATTAAAATACCTCCAATTCAAAAGGTAAACAATCACATGCTTATATGGAGAAAGGAAATAAAGATTAGACTGAGAAGAGAAAGGGTTTTTACACTCTCATTTGTGTCCAGACAAATCAATAAGAAGAAATATTTTCCACATATTTATGTTAGGGGAAAAAGGGAAAACATTAAGAGAATGATTTCCTTCAAGATATTTGTTTCTTTTTCATGCTCTCCTTAAACTAGAATGGACAGAAAATAGCTCTTGAGCCTTTTAAGTAGGCCAGGTGCAGTACTTACGCCCAGACTCTGTTCCACACTGTGGAAAGAATAGCAGTGGGACTTGCTATTGTATGTACACTTTCTCCAGGCTGCATGGAGGCTTTCTCCTTTCCTCCATGTCCATTTCTCAATATGATGGGGGGACGCAGGGCACCAATTTTCAGCTTTTGCTTTTGAAATGCTCCCACGTGTTTCCTCTTCTCTCACTTTTTCAGGATGCATTGAATGTATCTTCAGGTTCTCGACCACATGAAGACTTGGCTGGATAGCTGCATAGTATGGGAGACTGACTTCCTGGGTATTTGGGTATTAAACACTCTCTGACCTATGTAGGTGTGTGTGTGTGTGTATTAAAACTGCTGCTTGGGGGACCACAAGCCTGGAATTATTTTCTGCAGTGATGCAACTTGGCAAGGAGTATAACTGGAACCCTTTTCACAAGTCCTAAGCACTTCACAGCCTCTTCGACATTAAATATGAGTTAAAACATCCACACACTTAGAAGGAATTGATACCATATGTCACACTTCTAGAATCTGTGTTTTTGCCATTAGCTTGTCCATGAAAAACAGCTTCCTCCTGAAGATGAAACACAAGTATTACACTTCTTATCAAGCAAATTAAAACATGTAATTTTGTCATTAACATTCCTTTACCATTCACTATTTCATGTGCAAAGGTACACGCACAAATCTCCAGAGACGGAGGACCCAGGTTCAAGCTCACTAGAGCCAATTTAAACTCCATCTAAGGGAGGGCCTAAACACGCTGGCCCAAACTGAGTGGTATTTGATCCTTTTTCTCCCCATTCAGCTGCAAATCAAACTCATGGAAACAGTTTCTGATCCTTTATAATATCTATGGCTTATAGTACTTTCTTGCATTTTCCAGTTTTTCTGCATAAAATGCTACAGAGTGAGCATTACCTCTTCAATTGGCATTTAACTGGATACACTTTCTCACACATATTATTTGAAGGTCAGATTTAAATGGAAAAGGTAAATGTATATCAAAAAGACTGTAGTAAGTCAGAGTTTCCTTCCGACCCATTATATCATTAAATACATAATGTACGAGCTCTTACCAAGGCAAAGACTTCTTGGAGGCTTCTCTTTGTGTGGCTGATGGGAAGGATCTGTTACACTGGGTTCTGTGAGGATGACCTGATCACACTGTTTTAATAGTGCAAAATGAAGGATGTATTGCTTTCGTTGTCTTTTAATTAGGCATCTATAAAACAAGCTGGCCATTGCAAGGTGCTCTATAATCAGATTAACAAAGCACCAACCTTTTCCTAAATTAATACGTACAATTATACGACTTAGTTTCAGATTGTTAATTGCTACTCCTTTGTTGTTGTTGTTATTATTATTTAAGGAAAGGGCAGCGTGCCCCATTGCAATTTTGCATGCACGCCTGGGGAAAAAAAAATAGATGACATAAATCGCATGCATAATCTCAGGAGACAATCATTTTAAATCTTAATTGGCTGCCTTTTAAATATCATTTAAGGTCTCGTTTTTCCTGCCTCTCTCACTCTAGTTAAGAAGGTGTTGTGTCAAAGTCTATTACCTTGCTGGACGTCTCGCCTCTAAGTTTTTTTTTTTTTAAATAGAACCATCAGCAGAGGTTTGAGAGGTCGATAAAGCTTTTAGATTTGGAGATGTTTTCAGGGAGCCCATTTCCTGCGGCTAAGAGTTGTTAATGGAGCTTAAGGAATTATCTTATGACTCGGGCTGGGAGAGCCGTATATTTCTTCGCTCCTGTTCCCTTGTCGAGGCTGAATATGCTGCTGTCAAACTCGCTTAATGAAAAGTAACGCGTCGCTGATTACAGTTTTATTTGGGCTCTATGTAAAAAGCACTGTTAATTTAGCATCCCCTCCTTTGTGTGTTTGAATTTGCCATGGCTGAATGATTTAGAGTCTCTCAGTTTCAAGCCGTTTCTCTATGATTTTTTTTTCTTTTCTCTCTCTCGCTCAGCCTGCCTTTTTATTCCTGCTTTGTACAACCGCATGAGCTGCGTGTATTTCCCTTTCAGCCCCGCAGCTTCGTCTAAAGCCCTGATCTTTGACTTGTGCTATTAAGTCAAAGGGCAAAATTAATTTCTCACACTCTTTTGTAGAGACTTTTAAAAGCTTTCTTGAAAGATCACTGCATTTGACGGTCGATCTATAGATAAGCTTCGTGTGCCGAAGTGAGAAACTGCCTTCCCTCCCCTATCGTTCCCTCGGTCTCCTCTCACACAGGTAACGTTGTGGCGCGGGTGAGTGCGCGCAACCACGCACACACCCACCTATAGGATTCACCATAGGCGGCCGGTCCCGTTGGTCAGAGGGATCCGGACATGTGATGTAACAAGCGTAAACTTACTCAAACTTGCTCTGTAACGACAAAGATAAGGAAATGAAGATATAAAGGTCTGGTTCGACTCCCTCACTCTGCTTCAGATATTTCCGCGTGCCTGTGTGTTGCCTACGGTTTCGTCACCTTCATTTTAAGGGATGGCTGCCCCTCAGACCACGGCCTGACCAAACCGCTCCTCTGACCACGCCGACGCCGCTCCGCAGCGATTTACAACGGCGGACGACCCGGCCGCCAGCGGCCCGGCGCGCAGCCCGGCAGCTCTTTGGGTCTTGCTGAAACCCACCGGGAAAGCTAGTGCCACCCCGTCCGGCGTTTGCATGCACGCAAAGCTCTCTGCTTTTCACAGCTGTAACATCCCACCCTCCCGCTCCCCAACACCCTCGCGGCAGACAGCCTTTCCCCCCCGTCCCGCCGGCCGCCACCAATGGCTCGAGGGCAGCCTGACCGCTCGCCTTTCCTCCTTTCCCTCCTTCATCCCCACCTCTTTAGTTGGGCTGAAAATAATTTGCTTTGTCTAAAGGGTTTCAGAGGCAAAGCTCGCCGGCCGCCCCGGCTGCATTAAAATTCCTGCCGGCCCAGCCTTGAGCTGAGATCGCGGCTCCCCGGAGACTCCACTTTCGCTATTACTGTCAAGTACCCTTGACTCTTTATTTTTGCCCTTTTATCTATTACAACTAATTCGAGTTCTTTTGCCCTTTTCAGTTTAAGACGTGGCTTTCTGTAAAGCCTCCCCCTGCCACCGAGCTCTCCGGGTGCAGAGCCTTTAGAAATTGAGGGGTTTACTGTCAAAATGAAAATTTCACTTCAAATTATCTTGGCTGATGCACGTTTTCCAGGCCGGGGGCTCCTGTCTGAGCCTTTTGACAGCCAGATCAGCAGAGGGGTTCAGTGATCTCGATAATATCATCCAAGAGAGCGAAAGTCAATACAATGACAGGGAATATGACTGGATACAATCCAATTACGGCTGCTCGCAGAGAGGGGAAGGGCTTGATCTGATCTCCGCACCCGGATTCCTTTATTCAGTCCTTGCACTAACAGGTCTCGCTAGAAACTTTGCGGGCTGGAGGATGTTCTATTTCGGCTGACTGCCACCTCGGCCGCATTTATCTTCGCCTTTAATATATACGTGTATATCCCCCGGGCTGCATTCTCATTTAGCTATTTATTTCGGGCGGGAGGGGGTGGGCCAGGACAGAAGCTCTTCAGCTTGTTCGATGTCACCGCGGTCCTTCGGGCTCCTTCACTTTACCCCCGTCGAGCCGAGCGCGGCAGCCCGGGGGTCTGGGCCCCTGTGCGGGAAATTCGGTGTCTGTGACCGGCTGGTAGTTTCTTTTCCGGCATTTCTCCCTCTCTCCCGGCACGAAGATCGGGAAAAGTTTGCTCCAAATTCGGGGAAGAGTAAGGGAAATCTTTTAAACGGCTGTTATCTAAATGGTAAATTGGCTGCGAGTGCTCCTGAATCACACGTCGAGAGCGCTTTCTCTCTCTCCCTCTTTTTGTTGGCTGCACTCTATTTAATGTCAAAACGGTAAAGCATCTGTCCTGAAGTGCTGAAATATTCATGGAGGATCAGCGATTCTCCATACTGCCAGAAGAGCTGGAAAGCTAAAACGGTTGTTTAAAAGATCAAATTTTCCACGTGAATCAATCGCTCCCTGCACCGTGGAGGAGGAGGAGGCGCCGCGGCAGAGCCGGGCCGTTTCGGGGGAACCTCTCCCCGCAGCTGGAGCGGCCGATGGGCTCGGGCTGAGGCACCCCGGCAGGCAGACCCGCGACACCGGCGGCCCAGGCGGCTCCTCTCGCCCCTTCGGCGGCGCAGGCGACGTTTTCCCGCTCCTGAGCCCGGGTGAACAACCCGGCCCGCGCCTTCTGGGCAGCGGGGAAGGGGCTCCGTCGTCTGGCGCCGAGGGCAGCGACCTGCCAGTCCAGGACTTTGGAAACCTGAAACGCGTTTACACGATGCAAAACGCCACCACGCGTGGTACCTCTGAAACAGACAATTTATTGGAGTGAACATACCCTTTAACATTTCTTTTTTTTTCTTTTCTTTTTTTTTTTTTTTTTTGTCAAGATAAATTTGTGCAGTAAGTGTAAACTTAGTGGAAGTGCTGTTTGTGAATTATATGCTAACAAGGAAATCAGGAGGAAAAACTCTCGAAAAGTCTTTATAACTAATGTCGGCATGCCTTAAATTAAATCTGAATTAAAATTTCTCGTCTGTAAACTTTCGGATGTAAACTTTGTTAAGTAGGTCTACGCTATAGTACGTGCTTTGGGATATGGAATTAAATAACTCTCACGACACTGATCCCTTTAAAGTCGCAGCCAGGAGAACTTAATTCTTCAGAACAGCAGTGTCTGTCTGTTGAGCTGAGAGAACTGAACGTTAAATCCTCGTTTTGGTTGTTAAAAAAAAATAATGATAAAGGAAAAAGTTTTATATTTCAACTCTCGCGAGTTTCTTTTCAGTGTACATGACTCTTCCAGCGCGGGGAAGTTCTTTGCCCCTCGGGGGGCCGTTAGGAGCAAAACATTTTACTCCCTGCTTTGGGAAAGGCGAGAAACTCCTTGCTCGAGTCCTGGTGGGCCAGATTGGCCAGCTGCCCCTTGAGCACGTTGGCACCATTGCCCACCGAGCGTCCCAAGGCGCCCGTTTCCAGAATGGCTCCTTTGGTGGTGGCCCAGGACACCGTGGTGTTGCTCAAGGCTTGGTTCAAAGTACTGTGCCTGAAGAGCGGGTCGTGAAACACCCCGTCCACCCAGTTCCTGAGGTTGGTGACCGGCG
This sequence comes from Lagopus leucura, assembly GCF_019238085.1. Lineage (NCBI taxonomy): Eukaryota > Metazoa > Chordata > Aves > Galliformes > Phasianidae > Lagopus > Lagopus leucura. The sequence continues at coordinate 29,527,595 of NW_024962263.1, forward strand.
AATCCTGGTGCCGGTCCATGACGTTGACCGGGGCGGAGACGGCGGCGGCGGCGGCCGATCCCCCCGACCGCTTCAGCATGCAGGAGGGGTATTCGGCCTGGTTGAGGGAGGTGGCGGTGTGCGCCAGGGACCAGATGCGGGGCTTGGCCTCCAGCAGCGGCTGGCCCTGCGGGAAGCACAGCTTGGCCTCGCAGCCGCGCGGCCGAGCTCCGAGCAGGGCCGCCTCGCACTCCTCCGCCGCCGGCTTCAGGCAGCCGCGGGCCCGCTCCGCCGACTCCTCCTCCTCCTCATCGGCGGCGGCGGCGGGGGGCTCGGCGGCGCGGGGCGGGGGGCCGCCGCCCGGCAGCGGCTGCGGGTGAGGATGCGGGTGCGGGTGCGGGAAGGGCCGCCTCATCTCGCACTCGGAGTTCTCCGACTCGGCGGCGTCCAAATCCTCCAGGTCGCTGAGCTCCAGCTCCTTCTCCTCCTTGCCCGTGGGCTCTGCGGGTGGGGGCGGGGGAGGGGACGGCAAAAACAAGACACGCGGTCACGGGCGGCCCCGCTGCCCCCAGGAGCCCCGATAGCGAGGCCCGAGGCCGCGGGGGCGCGGCCCCCCAGGGGAAAGCCGGCGGCCGAGCCCCCGCGGCCGAGCCGCTAAGTGCCCGCTCCTAGCTGGGTACCCTCGGCCTTCTCGCTTTTCATGGCGTCTTCCTGCGAGCATTCCTCCTCCTCCTCCTCCTCTTCTTCATAGGGCCGCTTCTCGTCCGAGCACTTGTTCCGAGGCGGCCACGTCATCTTGTTCTCCTTCTTGAGGCGGCGGCGGGCGTTGGCGAACCAGGTGGAGACCTGGGTGAGGGTCATCTTGGTGATGATAGCCAGCATGATCTTCTCGCCCTTGGTGGGGTAGGGGTTCTTGCGGTGCTCCTGCAGCCAGGCCTTCAGCGTGCTGGTGGTCTCCCTGGTGGCGTTCTTCCGCCTCGTGCCGCCGTCCATCGCCCCGTACCTGCGAGCACAGCATTACGTTGGATCCCCGGGCCCGGCCGATGGGGTGGGCGACGAGTGAGCACCCGGCGTGCACGGCTCCGTCCCAGCGGCCGAGAAAAGGCGAGGATGGAGCCGGCCCAGTGCCTGCGGAGCTTATGGGGGAGGTGGGGGCAACGCCCGCATTTAATGGCCGTGAAGTCAGCACACGTCTGGGCGACCCCAGGGTACAACTTGGAATAGAAATCTATTTATTTCTCTTTACCCCTTTTATTAACCCCCCCCCATCACCACCTTTTTGTTCCTAACACTGTAAAAACCCTGACGCGGGCGACATCACAGCTCAATATTTAATGCACACTCCTCCAGGAAAGGTCACCGCCGCCCGATGGGCCCCGAGAACCGCGGCGGTGGAAGTGTTGGGACGGACAGACGGCCGCCGACGCTCGGCAAAGAGGTCACCGAGGGCCCGCGGCGGGGTGGGGCCGCTTACCTGTCGTACTGGTACTGGCTGAGGCTGTGCTCGTAGGGGTAGTAAGCAGCCGCCGGGGAGATGCCCGCATGCGCAGAGCCGCCGCCGTCCTTCGTCTCCAAAGTGTTCTGCAAGAGACACCCCGCCGCTCTCAGCCCCCCGCTCTCGGGCAGGACCGAGGAGGGAGCGGCGGCCGTGCGCTGCCCCCCGCCCCGCTTACCAGCGAATAGAAGGCGGGCGCCTCGGTGCCGTAGGTCACGTAGTTCCCGTAGCCCTGGGGTCCTCCGTAGGGGCTGCCGTAGACCCCCAGAGCGGCGGCGGAGTTGAGCTCGTGGCGGGCAGTGGCGAGCAGGCGACTCTCGTACACGGGACAATAGACCGGCGTCTGTGCTGGGGCGGCCGGGCCCGACTCGGGCAGCGTGCGGCCGCCGGACTCGCAACAAGGCGTCAGGGAGTTGGTGCTCATCAGGAACTGCGGGAACAGCGGGGTCGAGGGGTGTCAGCGCTCGGTGTTCGGCTTTTAGGGTATAAGGTATAAGCTTTGGGATGTAAGCTTTGGGGTTACGAGGTCTCAGCGTTGGGGTGTTCCCCCGCCCCTCCCCCCGCCCGGCCCCCCCCGGGGGGGGGGGGGGGGGGGGGGGGGGGGGGGGGG
>NW_024962263.1:29529778-29614917 GCF_019238085.1 Lagopus leucura
GGGTGTTCCCCCGCCCCTCCCCCCTCCCTCCCCCCCCCCCCGCCCCCACCCTTTTCCCCACCGTTTTTCCTCGAGAACGTTCTGCGAGCATGAGTTTAATATGTCTACATAGAGTGATACATCATCCACAAACCGTAAACAAACGCCCCGTGACTGTGTGCATGGAATCTCCGTAACGCATCGCTCCTTCAACCCAAGTTTGTGGTGCCGGCTTTACACCGCTTTCTCCTCCTGCAGCGTGATGTTGCCCATCTGCGTTATTCCAGCTCCCCCCTCAACAGATTACTCATGCATATTTATTTAGACTGCAGATTTGCAGCGGCCACGCACGCATCTGTCATTAACCTGCTGGGTTCGGGTATTCCATTATGTTCCCTCACCTTGGCCCTTGCTACGTTCGCGTTTAATTGGCAAATTCCCTCGGGAATGGAAAAAGCGCTCCGGTGGGAGAGCGGGTGGGGGTCTCTCCCTCTCCCTTCTCCCCGCCCTCTGCTCTGTATTTCTGCCCCACGCATCGCCATCACCCCAAAGCACCCAAACCCAGTTTTAACGCCAGATGTAAGTTGAGGGGTCTGGCAGGCGCTGGGAGCAAAGCGCTCCCAGTGAAACCGAGAGTTTCACGCTCCCCCCGTGTTAGGGAGGGATCGCTGCAGCTTCTGGCCCCGAGCGGAAGCGATCGATAATGAGCGGGGCTCAATGGAGCGCTGGGAGGCAGCAGCCTTACCTGGGGCGCGGAGGAGTAGGGGTAGCCGAACTGCGGGTAGGACATGGTCCAGAGGCTCCCGGTGATCTAGAAACAAGGCGAGACGTCTGATCTGCACGCTAGGGCAGCCGTGCTCTGCTCTATTGTACTGATTGATTGGGAACCGCAGCTCCCTAGATGCTTAGAGGACGAAGCAGAAAACCACAGTTTATTTATTTACATGAAAATGTAAACTTTTTCTTTTCTTTTTACCGAAGTGAGGAAAAAAAGAAAAAGAAGGAAAGAAAATAGGATGTGTCAAAAGTGTAGTATGCTCCCCTCCGCATCTACGTGGGGGCTCTGAGGCTGGCAAACGGCAGGGATACACATTTTGCATGCAGGGGAAAAGAAAAGGGGGCAATGGGGGGAGAGCAGAGCAAACACACCGCGTCAGCAGCGCGCTGCTGGGAAGGAGCCGAGCCTCTGACGTCATGTAAACCCCATTCACATCAACCGGCCCCGAAATCTTCGGACAGAACCACCCGCACCTCTTAGCCCAGAGGGGGCCGAAGTTAGGGCAGCTCGGTTGTCGGTGGAGGGGGTGGGGGCAATGGGTTTAATCAGAAGGATAAATGTTGTATCAGTAAGGTTGGCCCCCACCCTCCTTCGTCACCGAAGGGCTGGGATGCACTTTTAATTAGAAATTAATTAATGAGCAGCTGCTTCTTCCCACCCCACAGTAATAATTAGTCTCAATTACAAACAAGACATATGAAGGGACACACGACTGAGTCTTCATTTAAGATTTAATCAACAGTTAAAATTAGCGCTAACGCTGCCAATAAAGCCCGTGACATACGGCCCTGCGTTCTTTTTGCAGCCTCTCTTCCCGACGTGTGATTACAGGTAGAAAACCCCGCCAGCGCGTTCCGGGCAGCGACTGAAGGGAGGGAATTCTTGCGTTTAAACCCCTCGGAAGCCGTCGGAAAAGCATTCGGCGAAGGGGGGGGGGGGAGGGTGCATAGCAGGGGTGCAGGGAGCGGGGTGCAGCCCCAGGGGCCAAGCGCCGTTCCCCACGGCAGAGCAAACACCTCTCACCCGAGCGATGGGAACAGCCGAGGCCTGGAGCCCCCCGCTCTGCCCGCCGTGCCCCGCAGCCCCCGGGGCTGGCTCCGTGCTGCCGCCCCGCGGAGCGGCCCCGACGGCGGCTCCCAGCTGTGGCTGCTGGGCTGGGCCGGGCCGGGCCGGGCCGGGCCGGGCCGAGCGGCGGCTGCCGGAGCGCTGAGCGCTGCAGCGCGGTGTGCAGACTTGCTCAGAGAGATTCCCGGGTTCAGACATGTGAATAGCCCCAGGGTCACACTCTAATTAATGATGATGTTCTCTTCTTCTCCCCAGCTGGAAGACTGCCTCCCAGAAACGAATCTGCCCACACTGACAGCTCGATTGAGGGTGATTGATGACTATCTGGAGACCACAGTACATATAATATAATATCTGCTGCGTAATTGCTTTAATTTACAGATGAAAATAGTACTTTTCGCACGGAGTTAGACTACAGCGCGCGGCTCTTTATGGCGCTTTGGAATGTTTGCAAATAAAGGCTATCAGATGCAGCACATGCAAATTGCGCTGACAGCTCGGGAGAGACGAGTGGAGAGCGGCAACCAAACGACATTCATAACCGGGTCTGAATTCCGTATTGATTTTGGGGAGCGGGGAGAAAACGCCAATGCTTTCCTCACCTGAGCTGCCAATTTCTCTTTCTCCCTGGGAACAGCAATAACTTAGCCATTGGGGTTCTGTGACAGAATCGCTCCTTTATTCCTCCCTCGGCCCCAGGACCTAATGGCACTTCCAGTTACTATTTACAAGCAGCCCAGGTCCACGCGGCGCGCGTCGCTCTGGCCGAACTCAGCGCTCTGCCCGCAGCGCTCAGCACCGCTCGGTGCCCCCCGGGCGGATGGCGCCTGGGCTCTTCGCTCCAACCCCTCAGTCGGACCCCGCGGTACTGGGGACGAGAACAGTTGCACTTATCTTAAGAGTGGCTCAGGGTGAAGCACTATAATTAGCCGAGAGCCGGGGAACCGCCTGCAGAAGTGCTCGCAGTCCTCCAGGCTGGAAGTTTGGGAGACGTCCTGTTGTTGGTAGCTTTATGTTCTTTTTTTCCTCCCCTTTTTTGATACTACCGCAGATGTTAACTGCTCGGCGGCCCGCACGGCACTACAGGTTTGATATGTAGATGAGTCTATTAAACTTTAAAACGCGAGGTGAAATTCAATATTTATGGCCCTCGTCTATTTATATATCGCGGTTATCCCTCAATGCCCCGCGCCACGCGAACACTCAGCGCCCATTTTGCACCCAACTTTCCCGTATTAATCACCGTGATTATTCGTCATTTGTCACCGCAGCCGTGCTGCACGGCCACTTCCAGGCTGTATTCCCTAGAAAGCACTCATTAAAAAAGCAAAACCCCAAACCAGAGCTTCACTGACAGAACCCCTTCGTATTTAAACACTGAAAGAGGACATTACACCTTCCTACGGCTCATCTCTTGCTTCACTCTCAGCCTACAAATAATGGCCTTTTGTTGACGGGAAAGGCAGTTGTGTTTCATCCGCAATTTTTGGTGCCAGAGTCCCTCAATGATTTAAAATAACCCCTGTGGTCGGTGCGCATAAACAACGCAACGCTGTTCCGCCCCAAGGAAAGGCACCGATTGCGGTGAGCTCTTTCCGTAAGCATTTGGGAAACGCACGTCTGTGCCGTGCAATGCAAATGGTTCCCTGTCAGAGCTCCTTTGCCGTGCACGAGAGTTCAGGGCACGGCGCAAAGTTTGGGAGAGCGAACACATCGCAATCAGCGCTCAGGCTGGAGGCTTTCCCTCCTGCAAGAAGCAGAACGGAGATTTGGGAAGCAGAACCAAACTGAACGCGTCTTCCGGGCTCCGTGCCTCCTCCCCGGGAACCCGGAGACAACGTTCATGTTAGCTGCATCGTACAAACACGGAACAGGGTGGAAGCGCTGCGGCAGTGGAGCAGGCCGGGGCAGCGCGGTGATGGACGTCCGCAGGGACGCACGCTGAGGCAGCTCTGCGGCCACCGCTCTGCTATCTGCGCTCCCATCGCCTCCCCGTTCCGACGGCTTCTGCCACTCCCGCAAACATCTCCCCGACGGAATTCGCTTATGGGCTAAAGAAAGAGACTTCGGCAATGCTCTTTCAGCCGAGTTTGCTTTGTTTTCCCGTTCGGGATTTTACGCCGCGGAGCTCCACGCATCTCTGACCCGGAGCCCCCGGCAAGGCGGCACCGCGGGGAGCGCGGGGTGCGCGCAGAGCCTCCCGGGGCGCCAGAATGACCCCGGCGCTGCGGGCCGGAATCGGAGCTGCCGGTGCCCACCTGCACGGCCCCGTACGAGGGGTCGGGAGCCGCGGTGACAAACAGCAGTTGCCTAAGCGTGTGCCGGTAATTCATTTACAATTACAACTACGCGTAAAATAGCGCTCGGAATGCTTTCATTCGGTAGCTTCAATCTCTTGGTGAACTATCTCAATTAAGGCCTCACGGGCTCACTCTGCTCTTCGCATCCAGCAACTTTCTGCTCGGAAGGGCTGCGGCCAGCCCGCACTCACGGCTCACCCCAAACTTTTCGGGAAGAAAAGCAAAAGCCGCTCCCCAGACGCTGCTGTCTTCCTCCGCACAGAGCTCTGCGGGCCGAGCAGAGGCTGTCCGAGGAGGCTCCGCTCGGACCCCGCTCACAGTCACTCTGTGCTGTAGGCAGTGCGCAGCCCCGCGCAGTCCTGAGCGGAGGGAAAACTTTCCTGCTCGCATAGGTCACATCCTATTCCTTTTAAAGTTTGTCTTAAAAGCCGGAAAGTTTGACTCGGTGCCTTACCTTAGCGCTCGCGGAGTGTCATATGCGCACCCCCTTCCCAAGAAATAACACATATGTTAGATTACATTTGCCCCTTTTCCCAGGCGAAGATCGCACAGAGCCAAGTGATCCATCACACGGAGTTCCCCTTCCCTCCAGCACTTCGTTCCCAGCCTCCTCGCTGCTGCTGCAGCTCCGGAGGGGGAAAATAACCCCGCCGCCCCCCTCCTCCCTGCCGCCGCACACACACGTACACACAACACACGCACGGCAGCATCACCACCAAAACAAGGAGAAAACGTTTTTACCTGCGATCACGCCCGGCTCCGGCTAGCACCTTGCAGTGCCATGGCAGCGTTCCTCTCCTCCCGCTCTCTGCGCGGATCGCTGCGCGGAGCCGCCGCGAGCATTTCTCAGCGTGCGGCACCTGACGGCAGCGCACAGTGCCTCCGCTCCCCCGGCGCCGCCGCCACGTCCCTCACCCCTTTCCTAGTGACGTCCCAGCGCGGCTCCGCTGCTCCGCTGCCGATTAACACTTTCCAGGCGCTCGGCTCCTAACTTTTCCTTTTAAAACAGCGGCAGCCGGAGCCTCTCGCCTCCTCGCGTTATAAACGCCGGCTGGGGCGTGGGGGACACCATAATTAATAGCGGGTTGGTAAAATTAGCACTGCCACTCCAATCGTTGTCCTCGTCGCCGACAATAATTGCATCGATTCGGGAAGGACACGAATGTCCTCCATTTAACCTAATGATCCGCGGGGTGTACCCGCCGGAAGGCAGCAGGAGCGCTGATTAAGTGCGCGCCCCCCGCGCTGCCATTTATCTCCGCGAGTCAGGGCTGCGAGGCGCGCAACTCACGGGCAACTCTGCCTCGCCCGCCGCCTTTGTTTCCCTCCCGTCGGCGGAGGTGGGCTCGGACGCAGGCGCCAGCCGGGCTGTGCCCGCACCTGCCCACCCCCTGCCCGCGCTTCCACTCGGAGCACTCGCGCCGGGCTCCGCCGGGGCTGCGTTCCCTCCTCCCGCAGCGCCCCGCAGAGCCCCGCAGCCCCGGGGCCGTCCCCTCCCGCCCCGGGGCTGCCTCCGGGGGGGGGGGGGGGGGGGGGGGGGGGGGGCCGGGGGCTCCAGGGCCGGAGCTCTCTCTCCCGCTTCCCGCTCAGCCCCCCCGCACACCCCCCCGGTCCGTGCTTCCGACCCCGCAGTAGTTCTGCGTGCCCCTAGGCTCCTGTCCCGGCTGCAGAAAGTTTTGGCGTAGCGGCCGCTACTTTCTCGCCTTAATTGTTTGTGCCGAGCGAAAAGAATCGTACAGAATCGTAGGGATCGTAGGGACAAACTGGGATTGGCAGAAGGGGGAGGAGGGATCGATATCATTTGTGTTTAAAGGCATAAGGCTGGTGGACGTCTCAAAAAACACAGAGGAGGAGAGAAGAATATTCCATCGCACCCAATTAAGCGAAGACAAAGAGGTGTGGGGAGAAAAGCTGCGAGAGGTGGGGTGGTGGTGGGGGGGTTCTAGCCACTGTCTTCTCACCGTAATCACCAAAGCTGAACAATAACATTAATGGGGAACATCTGTACATTGACAGATTTATTCTTGCCAGGGCTCTTTCATGCCCGTGTCGTTTGCATGAGCCCGTGCTCATAATGTTCAACACACATTGTACCTTGTAGTGCGATGACAAGGTACGTCTGATGAACTCTCAGAGTGGGAAGTCCACTTTTCTTTCTCCTTTCTCCCTCCTCGGGTTGTGTTTGCAACTTCCAAGACAGGGAAACCACACGGAAAGGGAGAACGTGCCCCTTCTCCCCATCTGCACACACAGACAGAAAGCCAGTCACACTGCAAGCCTTCGTGTGACCATCCTGGTGGTTCTTGGCCTTGTGTGGGTCTGGGAGATGCCATGGGGCTAGGGCTGCCCTGTGGACACTGCCTTCCCTGGAACATCCCTTCTGTGTCCAAGGGCAGAAGGCATCATTCCAAAAAAATATTTTCTCCTATTAACACCTACCAGCTGTAAGAGTGAATAAATATATCTTACGCAATATAACAACCTCAGTTGCATGAGATCGACATTATGGCAGCGTTGGTTGGAGGAAGAAATGAGCAGACACTGTCTTTTTCAATTTGCTCATGGTGACCTGCGCACCTCAGAGTTGCCACCCATTGACCCACTCATCAGGGTGGCTTTCTGCCTGTCAGAGCAGGAGGATGGCTGAGCAGAGCAGAGAACAAGTCCCAGTGGATGAATATGCAACTCACCAATGGCGACCCAAAGGACACGTCTGCTGAGGGAGCACAGGCCACCAGGAAATCCCAGCAGGTGCCTGCAACCTGAGCAAAAGCTGCTGGGGAGCACTCAGAAATTCAAAGTCCAGGGTTCATGACTTGAGGGCCATTTGTAGGTTTTGCCTGATGTTGCTCGTGGTATTGTTACAGATTCTTCTTCTCCCTCCCTTTTTTAATGACTCATAAATGCAAAGGTTTCAACCATTTGTAATATTTAAAATACTAAAAAGTGCTTTTTTTTTCCTTTTCTCCCCACAGTAGAAATAGTGTTGATCTTGTCTACCCTGACATCCTTTTGGCATTCTTTCCTGTTTCTGTAGCTAGACCCAGGCCACCTCGATTCTGAAAAGGCCTTCACTAAATGATAGTACGTGGTTAAAAACCTTAATTTTCCATGTCATTAGACAAACAGCACTGGTGATAGCACCATGTACTTCCATTCAGAAAGGGAATATCATTTAATTGCCAGTGTCGATTTCTGCAGTACAGTGGCTGTTCTTTGAAGACCTACTTTCTAAGAGATCAGATAGGAAAGAACACCAGCTTGATCTCTTTCTTTCTTTTTTTTTTTGTCTTTATTTTACTGTTGAGATTATTAAATCACAGCCAGTGAAGGGATGTTATACTATTCCTTGTCTTACAGCTCACACACTCTATGAAAGTCTTAGAAACCCATTATCTTCATTGTGAAAACTCCAAGATAATCTGTATAACTGAAATAATTTCATACACATACCAAAAAAAAAAAAAAAAAAAAAAAAAAAGAAGATGAATAGAATTCAGAATGCAATAAATACATGGACAGGACAGAAATCAGATTTTCACTGAAACTGTGTTTGTCCTCATCTGGTTTTGGTGCAGTCTTATGCTAACCTCATAGCAGCAAGGTTTATCTGAATATGCAGGGATCCGTGCAGGTACATTTCTTTTCCCTTTCTTGTGTTAAATTGATTATGTGATGTTCAAAAGACTGATATACATTAGAAAACCTTTAGGCATTTCAGCTTAAAGGAGATGGTTTATTAAAAGGAGAGGTTATTGTTGTGAACAATGACTTCAGTGCGTATGCTGGCATGTGAAATGTTTACCTTTATTGGACAGGACTACACTTTTATACATAAATATATGGTCAAGACAATAAAAGGCATCTTTTACCAGACTCGATCTGGTCATCTGTGGGTCTTTGAATGTATAATTACATTTTCAACCATTTTCTAAGCAAGCATTTCCATAGTTCTGCTGGCAAACCTGTTGTGTTGAGAAGGCATTTAATCTGTGCCGTGAAAGAAGTGTTGGTGTGGTTAGAGAGCACCAAAACCGCCTCAGTGTACTCTAATATGAACGTGGAGAGGATTATCTTTTGGCAGGAGAGATGCATCAGCATCATTTCCATTGCTGAATATCTTTGCAGACATTGAAGACCTTAAGAAGTCGGAAGGCGCCGAGGGAGCTCCGTATGACTAAAATTCTCCTTCCAACCTTGGGTGGGCAGTGCTGAGCCCCGGGGGAAGTAGGGCAGGAGTGGGCTCCTTCCTCCATGCTAAAGAGAACCAAAGAGAAGTGGGCTTTGGGTCTGGTCCCAGAGAGTTCCTTGTGTTTGGGAAGTGCCACACGACATTACTCGTGGGCGATCACTCTGCACAGAAGAGATTGCAGACAAGAACCGCGCGCACCTCGGGAAACAATAATGCAATTAAAGCGGCGTTTGTAGCACGCACTTAGGGTTATCTTTCCATGTGGGATGAGCCATCATTTTTTTTCCCCACTAATTATTTTCATTAGCTGTTTTAACTCTTCCTGAGAGCTCTTAATAACTGCTTCAGAGCACAATGTGTAAAACTGAAAATTATTTATGGCACCGATTAGAACTACAGAATACTAATACGGGCACTCAGGAATAATTTACCATAGCGGGAAAAGCATTATTTAATTGTTTAATGTAGAGGTTTAATTGTGCTTGCATATAATTATCATGTAAATATCACTGTGATCACTTTGAGAGGTTATTTCTAAGTGTGCCAAAATTCTGAAGCAATCTGAAAAGAATTAATTTTTCTCTTGCCTTCCTTCACAAGTCTCTCAAGTGCGTTATATATTTTAACTTAAACCAAAATATAGCCGAAGGCAGACAGGAGTTCCAACAGTGACCAGTGTAATACTCACTGCTTTTAATTACTGTAACAATAAATCACACAGGAATGTCCTCCAGGAACTAAATGATTTTCTAAAAACATTTGAAAATATTTTTGAAATTCAATTAATTGAAGGCACCAGATAAAAGGTACACATTCTTAATGGCTATAAAATAACCCTAAGGGATGTAACTCAGCTCCAAGCTTAACTTCAAAGTGTGACAGAAATACTTACTGTATTACTTTAAAAGTATTCAGATCAATGAATCAGTTAAAATTACTTATACGTTTACCAACCTTTTCATTTTCTTTCTGAATATGATAGTGAGAATTGCTCTCATTTCCCAGGATACAAAAAGCTGTTGAGACCTGTAAAAGAAATTGTAATTAAAGCCAGCCTTCAGTCAAAATTGGTATTATGAATTTTTGGTTGACACAAGATAAAGGGGCCAGCAAAACATAAAAGTGGCTCAATAAAACATACGTTTAGACATTTTACACTGAAATTTAACTGGGTTGCGCAAGCATTTTGGGTTCTGGGATTAAATCTGTCCTTGTTAAATCCAGTAAGCATTTGCTATTGAATTTAATGGAACCGGCATTTCACCCTGGGATGTGTACCAGACCAACTGTGAGATTCTCAGCCAAATCTGTTGTTGCTGCTGCTTTTTTTCTCGTATCTTTGGTCTAACCATGCTAACTTTAATGTGTGCCTTTGCAAGGTTCTGAACAGCTCAGACACCCACATCATGCCTTCAGCATTTCTGGGCAGTGCTCTGAGGTAGTACTCAGGAAAATGCTTAGTGAGATCCCATGCTGCCTTGGCATTTGACCTGCAGCTTATGAGAAGCAAAGGTTGCTTTAAAAGAAGTGTTTAAATCATCACAGTTTTCTGGTTTGCTAGGTGATTTTATAAAGCAGCATGATTCAACAGCAGGAACATGTGAAGAAATATGGAAAGGCTGAAATGTCACTAACAGCCAAGTTTTTCTAGCACAGCTGCACTGTTCTGAGAAGCTCTTCTGTCTGTAGTCTCAGCCCACGGCCATGCTCCTGGTTGCACCTGGACCATGAAAGCAGACTGTAGGACATAGTCATCACACCACGGAGATAAGGGTTAATTTCTAAACTTTGCATAAAGGCTGGCTGTCATAAACATTCAGTGATGGGAAAACAGTTAAACTGTGTATATACTATTCTTCAGTGCAGGAAGCTTAGAAACAGTTGAAATGGAATTATGCACACACGTGCATTTGTGCACATCCCTATCTGTGCACACTCACATGCAGGGAGAGGATACAGAGAAGTGTCTGTTCTGTATGAAGAAGTTGTATCCCAAGAGAAAACTAACAATTCTCTATCGAAAACTAATTTCGCTATTTTCCAACAGCTCCCTCATTTCATTACTCACTGATAATTTTCTCAATTTAATCAGCAGCAAGTTTCTCTCTGTTTAAAACGTGTTAAGCTGAGAGGCTAAGAAATGACAATAATACCACATAGAGAAATGCAATTTTATCCTTTCTTTTCCTCAATCTTTCAAAATCATAAGCATCATAAGAAACTTTGAGCATTTAATATTGAGAGGTAACATTGTTTTGGTCCCATGCAATAATTGTGCACCCTGAAGGTGAGAGCTGAGAGGATCACTGGGCAGTGGAAGAACCACAGTAGGCTACAGATGTAAAAATGCACTCACAGAGAATATGTGTATTTTATATATGATAGCTATTTAAAAACTGAATAGAATAAAATCTATTACAAGGCTAAAGACTCAGGATATGTCAAAGAACTGTGTTGGAGAAGGTCAACAGTCTAAAGATGACACTTTTAAACCGAGACTGTGGACTGCAGAAGACAGTTTGATGGGTTTATTTCAGTGGGGAAATGCCCATAGTGTTCAGAACAGACTCACATCTACCAAATCATCACCTGTGACCTGCAGCCAGATTCAAATCAATTTGGTATAACAATGCCAGAACTTTCTATTAAATATTTGTTCCACCAATTACTCCAAGCTACTGTTGATAAGCATTTAAAACCTCTTCTCTTCCCAGAATTTTGCAGTCAAAAGGCATTCATTTTTTATTTTATTTTTTTTTTCCAAAGTAGTTAGGTTGTTTATCTCAGGACTGTTTGTGTAATAAAGGAATACATAGATTTACGATTACACTGTATATCCATAAATTCTGAGAAAATGTAGGACATTCCTGTACCTTTCCCTCTTCTTTTTTTTTTTTTTTCTTTTTTAGAAAATCAACAAACCTTTGAATCTCTCTCTATTTTGTAAAATTTTATTTATCTTTTTTTTTTTTTTTAAAGTATCTTTCCCTGTGGTGGAATAGTTGAACTGCAGTAATATAGAAGAACAGAAGTTAAAAAACACGGCTCAGAATATTGGCTTCAGATTAAAGCTGCATAGACCTGGGATAACTTGTCTGGAAAGTTAAATCATTTCATTGAAAATACATGTCAGGCAAAGCTAAATATCATTAACAAAGGAAAAAGCAAGCCCTTATGTAATTCTTATGTTTGCAAAAAGTCAGTGCAGCCAAGATATGAAATGTAGCCGTTTGTCATCAGGTGCTGTGCTTCATCTGCACTGTATTTTCCAGTTAACGCTCCTTCTCTCTGCAGCATCTGATTTCATAGCAGGGAGAGCTATCAGTCCTAAGGACACAGGCGGTGGGAGCTGAGGGATTTCTGCAAAATCCTCATTAATGTTGAAGGAAGAGACTTGCTTGGGAAGACAGCCCAATTTTTTGTCTTCGCTCATATCCAGAGACAACTGTGCTAAAACCTGCAGCCACACGTGCCCACAAAGAGCGCGTCCTGTCTGACATTTCAAGCTTTGCGTGAGGATCCCAGACCAGCCTGTGTTTCAGCTGGGAGTGGAGCAGAACAGTACCAGAGCCAGGAACCAGGGAAACATCAGTGCTAAACTCTACTCCAGAGTGGTCCGGGATTCAGCAGAGCTAGCGGTGACATTGATGAAGCTGATGACTGAGGCCAGCTGTGCACATCTTAGAGGAAATTTCAGCAGAAATGACGTGATTGTGGTTAATGGTTAATGGCAAGTGTTGGCACCACAGCCATTTCTAGAATACTCTGTCTCTCTCTCAAGCTGCAGAAGTATGCTTGTTGCAAATTTAGCCAGGTGATCATGGTCACACTGTAAGCAAAATGAAGAAGTCTGAGTGGGATGATTGTGAGAAAATCTTTTCCTTTCTATCATGAATAAAATGCAAGCAACTCTTGGAGCTGTCTGGATGCTGTAGCAGGATCTCAGCTGGAGGCCTGCTTGCTTTGCCCACTCTCTAGCTTAAACCAGTCATTAAAACCTTGAGCTGTCGAATCTGTTTTGTGACACTGTGGCTTGCTGTTTTGCATCAAGTTTTAATATGAGAAGTCTCCTTGCTCTGTCTGATCCTGGGCAACAGGCAGCACTTTCTCATCTCTCTGACGATTTGGGAGGAGGACTTGTTGGAGGCAGCGATGTCATCTTGCCACTTCTTCATGACATTTAAAGACTTGAAGCAGAAAACCTGAGACGATATGAAAAAAGCAGAAGAAACAGGCATCTGTGAAAGACTCCATAAGCGTAAGTAAGACTAACAAATCTGGTATTTTCCTAATTAAAATATTTTGTATGAGAAAAAGCCAGATGTGGGTACCATCATCCCTCTTGAAGGCAGAGAGAGTCATGGCAAGACTGGTAGGGCAGTTTGCTCTCCTGGCCTATGATATACCAATCTTCTTTGTGATACATGATCTTAAATATCTGTTTTTTGGGGCAAATTGACACTCATGTGACTCTAATGGTTGACCTTTGTGGAAGAGAAAAACAAAAACTTTTTTTTCCTGCTTAATGCAACATATTTACTTTCAAGAATTCTAGCTTAATTTGTGCTTCAGTACAATCTCAGATAATTTTCTAAGGTTCTCTAACCTGTCTTTTCTTTCCTGGAATTACAAAATGCTGTGGATTGGTTGCTAAACAATACCCAGAATTGCTCTCTTGCAGTTAGAGTGCCTAAAATCATTGAAACCAGCTTTGTGAAGGCACTTTGGAATCACCAAAAGTGACAGGCGGGAGATACCTTCATAAATTTGTAGAAGTGCAGTAAATAAAACCATAGATTGTGTCTCAGTTCTCCTTTCACTTTATTTCTCTGCTTCCCTGAATCATGAGTTTGCTCACGTCTTGCCTCAGTTACATAGGAAAAAAACACATGAAGTTCCAACTGAGAAATGAAATACCGAGAAAGAGATTTTTCACTATTTCTAATGCCATCTTTTTAAGTTTTCTCATTCCCTTGGAAGTGCACATACAGAGGTAAATTTTTTCAACAGTGCAATATACAATGGAAAAAAATTGTAAGTAGAACTAGGAGAAAAAGTTGTAACAAGACAAATGAGGAATGAGTTGTCGTGTTACAAATGAATCATGCAATTAGTGAATTTCACTAAAGATAGTCATTGTTCATTACTTCAAGTCTGCAAGGTAATTTGAAATGCCCTGGAAAGCTGAATGAGAAGAATATTATTTGTCTTCAAAACCAAATTTAAAGAACCTACCTTCAAGCAACATACAACATTTCCAAGCAGCTATTACACTGTGGGATAAGTACTAAGGGGAACAGATCCTAAAACATCCTACAAAGTAGCTTGGTTGAAATAAAAGTTGGATGGAGTTTCCCAAGAGGTGGTTGGTTAAAAAAAAAAAAAAGTTATGGTGAAAAACAGCAGAAGTGATGAAGGCCTAGGACTATCATAACAAACACTTTCTTCTTCCAGTCCAACATGTGCATTGCGGAAGCATATGAATTGCAGAAGCATGCTCTAATGCAGCTGAATCCCATCAGTAGCCCTATGTAAGCCTAGTATTTTTCTTTCCTTTGGGACAAAATGTTTGTGCTAGTACTCTGTAGACCTGTGGAAATGGTGCAAGAGCTATGTATATAACCTATTTGATTTTGTTTCCTCTACTAGGCTGCAACTTCATAAACAGTGTTTACTGTAGCTCAAATGATGTGGTAGAGCTGCCTGTACAATATCACTTTTAAACAGGGAAATAACATTGTATTTTTGATGCCCAGAGTACTTAAGAACTTAGTGAGATTTCAGAGTAAGGTTGGGTTTTTATTGGTAAAATGCTCAGAATCTTTCCTCTCACTTTATCCGCCCCTCAGCTTGGTAAAGCTGTAAACCATCATGTTTTAGAGCATAAACCAACTGCTGAAAATTGAGCTGCTTTGCTTTAGACAGAGTTTTTTAGTCTTTCTCCACAGCAGATGGTACTGGTCAGCCTTGGAAATGGGATGCTTGATAGATAGGCTGTAGTTCTCTTTCAGAATAGCCATCCCAGATTTCTTCCAGATTTGGCTTTCCTTTCTCCTTTTTGATTGCCAAGATTATCGAGGCTATTTACCCCAACGCACTGCTCGTGGTCTTGTTTTTAAAACTTTCATTGAAGACAGATTTATCTGGACTTCTGTTAGCCAGTTTAGAGGAAATTGTTCTTCTGGCAGCAATATCTCCTTGGGAACCTGTCAATGTTAATTCTTTCTTCAGCTATTGAGACAAACCAGGAATCAAAATACATATTTAGGAACCTAAAGAAGTTTGTCAGTCTCTGAGCACCACCAGTTTCTGCCCTGGTAGCAGCTGATGCTCAGCATCTCTTTGATTCGGTCACTTTCTGGTGAAAGCTCTTAACTCTTTGATATGTCAAGGGATGGAACTCATTTACTCACTGTCAGCGTTTGCAGAAAGGGATGCATACAGTCATGTTTAGGAAGGAAATTTCATTTGGGGATTAAGCAATTGTAACAAAAATAAAGGAGGCATTGTTCCTACCTTGTGGCTAAGACAATAGATTTAGAAGTAAAAGGTTCCTGTAGCATGTTCCTGATGTACTTAAGTTAGAGCAATTTGTGATCAAAAATTTTCTAAAGGATCAACATATGAATTTAAATCTTCTGTGAGTCAGCTTGAACATGTGTCAATGTTCCTCAGTCAAGACATTCAGATTTCAGTTCCAAAATGGAAATTCTGTCAGTATTTCATCTCTCTGAATGCATCAGAAACAGAGAGAGTAGAGGTAAAACAGAACTGGTGCCTTCAGGGAATTTTTCACTCATATCCACATATGCACATCCTGAGCTTTAACAGTTACACTGAACACACAAGCAATCTGTAGTCATTTACCGGGCCTGGTCAAGGACGAAAGAAAAGCAGAGTGGAGAAGCATGTGGCAGAAAGGTTCTTCTTTTTTTTTTTTAATTTCCTAAAATATGGTTATAATTGAGAGATTTCATATAAATATAGGTGTATATGCATGCTTATATGTAGGTTGCTCTGAAAGTAAAGCTTCCCATTTATTACCATATAAATAACAACAGACCCAAAGAGCACAATAAAACTCTTTGATAGAGAGAATTCTCAGCTACAAAATGCTGTTTTTCAGCATAGCCACCTCCGTTAGCTATGCATTTTCACCAGCCGTGAACAAGAGCCTGCATACTGCTTCTGTAAAAATCTGCACCAGTGGAGATGACAGATTATTTATGCTCCCCCTCTAAAAAAGCGTTGAACTACAAGTTTTGGAATATAACTGATTCAAAGCCAGTCTAAATGGATCAGCACTCTATTGACATTCTCAAAACGTTTTAATCTCTACTTGAAAAAATAATCTGCTTGAGAATGGGAAAAGCAAAACAAAAGAAACCAAAGCAAAATAAAGCAATGCAAAGCAAAACAGAACAGAACAAATAAGCCTGATTTTTGCTCACCAAACCTAATGTTCTGTTGAAAACACTTCAGATCTTAGAAATATCTAGTAAGTAGCCAGAAGAAAAAAAATAAAATCAAAGCCCCTTTTAATCCTATAACTGCCTAATGTATGGTACTGGTAGTGGTACTAGTACTGGTAACTACTGGTACTTTTAGCTAGTAGCTACTGGGAGTGAAGGAGATGAGTTTCAGGATATGCACTTTACTAGAAGATCAAAAAGCAGAAGTTGCATTCTTGTCTTTTTTAACACTTGATGTTTTTACTCTTAAATCCTCTAAATCTTTGTTGTTAACCTGAATCCAATACTTTAGAGGGAGATCTATTTGTCCACTTTACAGATAATGGAGAACTCCTAGAAGGGACGTTAAGTAAATCACTTGAATGCTTCCTGCAATTTAGTTTGCTTTTATAAGCCACAGCAGCATAGCATATAATGATACCACCCTAGCAAAGAGACCAGGTAAAGAGATTTCTGACTACTTTCACTTCCAATAGTATAGTTTAAACAGGGATTTAGATAAAGAGGGTGGACAGTGGCTAGCATTCACAAGATAACACAAACATTGATATGAGTCATTTGATTATGTAGTCTATAGACTATTAGATCTTATTTCTCTGAAAACATCAATACTGTTCTCCAAATTTTAGTTTCTCTACATTCAGAAATTTTGTCTTCCAGGGCTATCTGTCAGCTCTAGGTTGGATTCAGAGCACACCATTCTCCTTTTCAGTGAATGATTCTTCCTTTAAGGAAGTAAGGGAAGAGCTGGGAGAAATATACTCAGAAATTGCCCTTAATACACTTTCCCAAGGAACAGTTCTGGAATATTTTTAGGGAATTTCTTCTCTCTCCCAACGACAACTTTTCTGAACTGAAGCCTTTTAAGAAATGGCTACTATAAGCATACGCATTCTATTTGAGGATTTATAATCAAGAAAATATTCAAATAGTACAGAAAATTCATTTTCTATTTACATAATGAAGACAGTGGCTTTAGATATGCCTGCCTTGCTACTTACAGCTATATTAGCTTAATGTGAATGAATATTTATTTATTTTAATCCTATGGATTGGGAGAGAGACTACTTTTTTTTTCTATTTTCTTTTTCTTTTTTTTTTTTTTTAAATCTGAGATAAAAAAGCTAGAGAAATTTGTGAAAATGAAGCATCTTGTTAATCATCTTCTCACTGTAATTACCTGTTGTTTTCTACCCTACATCCTTGCCTGCCTCCTTTTGATTTTGGACATTCTTGTCTGAAGAAGGTTATTGTAGACTTGTTCTGCATAAACCTGTGTACCTGAAAGTCATTTGTACTCCCTGCCTACAGATCATGGCCACAGCACTGTTATTTAGTTGATGTGAGGAGTAAGCAGTGGCTTTTTACAGGTGGACTTTGGAAAGGAGGAGGAGGAAATCATGACAGACTGAATTAGCAGTAAATAATTCTTTCCACAAAAGGGGACTTACAGTCATCTCAGTGAGTTACTAATTTGTTTACCTTCAGGTAAAATCATATCTCTACAGCCAGCCAATTTTTATACTGAAGTGTAAAAGAACTGTCCTATGTGGCAATGTGATGGATAACTTCATTACACAACTTAAGAAGCTCTTCTTCCCTTTCTTGTACCTTTTCACACTCTAGTTAATCACCTCACCCTGGTTAAGCCAACTGAACTACTTCAGCATTAAAAGTATGCAAAATTAACATTTCACTGCACCAGTGCCAGATAAAGGAGTCTTTTCCATCAGGAGAACTGATAGTCTTGTTTAAACAATTCTATCTGCTCTCTCAGATATGTGGTCCTGTTGATTCCATTCTGAATGAAAGGACTCATGCCCTCAACTTCTGTCCCATCTCCAACTTTTTTCATGATAAGAATACAGTGCAGAGATGGCTGTCCTGGGATGTCCTTGCCTATGACAGTGACAAATATTGGCTGCTGAGAGTATATGAACCAGATGAGGATGCAGAGACTTTTCACCAGAATAGTCTTTCAGCCTCTCACAATGTGTGGTTCAAGGACTTTTGCAGTCCTGGTTATTTTTTTTTGTTTGCTGGGACTGATCTTGAGCCTCACCCATGAGCTGATGCCCTGCCTAGCCTGTCTTTAGGGTGGTGATGGATGTCTGCATCTGTGACTGTCCCCTGCTGCTCTGCTCCTGGCTAAGGATCGTGGGACAGGGTTCCTCAGCCCTCACTGCTCCTTATCATCTGTTGTTGGTTGGGATTAATTTTATCTGTGGAAAGTTGTTCTTTTCCTGGAGTAGTCCCTTAGCTTCAAAGCAGCCATGGCAGGAAGCTCCAGAAATGAGCTAGGAGCTCATTTCTACTGTGATGTGATTCATCATTTACTTTAGAGACTTTCAAATCTAAGAACTTCCCACTTCATCTAGCATGTCCCAGCTTTTCTACAGAGAGACTGAAAAGTTTCCCCATTTGCTTTCTCTGTGCCACTCAGCCATTTTGTGTATACTCATCAAGCTCTTTTTCAATTCTTCCTTCTTCATTGTATCTAATGTGAAATTATGTCAATGATTCTTTCACCTCTCTAAATACATTTTCCATCTTTGTGACATGGAGTGCAGAATCAGACATGTACCCAGTACTGAGCATATTGTTTCACTTGAGATTTATACAGTGACATTACAATATTTCTGTTTAGTTTTTATTTCTTAAAACCCTTTCTTAATCATGATTTGTCAAAATAATAGTTTCAAAAAACGGAGTGAGTATTGTTTTCAATTGTTTTCACCCTCGGGCCTAAAACATAGGGGTTGGAGGGATCATGCAGGGATGAAGTTAGGAAAGCCAAGGTGCAGATGGAATTGAACTTGATGAGGGATATATAGAACAACAAAAAGAGATTCTTTAGATTTGTTGGGCAGAAAAAACATGCAAAAGAGTGTGCACCCTCTCTGACAAATGAAAAGGGAGAGCTAGCCTCCTCAGACATGCAGAAGACTGAAGAACTTCATGAGTTCTTTGCCTTGGTCTTCAGGGATGGTCAGGCTTCCCATGCCTTTTGTGTCCTTGAACTTCTAAGTGGGGGGTTTGGAGGACCCTCCCAATGTAAGAGCAGATCAAGTCTAAGGCCACATAATGAGGCTGAATGTGTACACATCTATGGGACCAGATGACATGCATCCCAGGGTTCTGAAGGAACTGGTTGACGTGGTTGCCAAGACGTTCTTCATCATATTTGAAAAACTGTGGCTGTCACGCAAGGTCCACAGTGGCTGAAAAAAGGGAAACATCACGCCCATATTTAAAGAAAATGAGAAAAGAAGAGCAGGGGAACCACAGGTTGGTGAGCTTCATGTCTTGGAAGAAATGTGAAGGCACATGTGAGATGTGGAGGTGATCCAAGAGAGCTAGCATGACTTCACCAGGGGCACATCATGCCTGACAAAATTGGTGGACTTCTATGATGGAGTGATGGCATCAGTGCGCAAAGGAAGGGCAACTTATGTTGTCTACCTGGGTTTGTGCAAGGCTTTTGACTTGGTTCTGCATCACATCCTTATCTGTAAGTTGAAGAGAGATAGATTTGAAGTCTGGACTACTAGGTTGATAAAGAATTGGTCAACTAGTCATAACCAGAGGTGGTTGTCAATGGCTCTATGTTTAAATAGAGGCCAGTTACAAGCGGTGTCCTTTAGGGGTCCATCTTGGGATTGGTGCTCTTCAACGTCTTTATCAATAACATAGACAGTAGCGTTGAGTGTACCCTCAGCAAGTTTGCTGATAACACCAAGCTGAACGGTACAGTTGACACAATAGAAGGGAGGGATGCCATGAAGGGATCTGGACATGCTTGAAAAGTGGGCACATGAGAATCTAATGAGGTTTAACAAGGCCAAGCAAAAGGTTCTGCACTTGGGTCGAAGCAATCTCAGATGTGAGTACAAACTGGGAGAAGAAGTCGCTGAGAGAAGTTCTGTGGAGAAGTACTTGGGGGTCTTTATGGACGAAAAACTGGACATGAGCCAGCAATGTGCTTTTGCAGCCCAGAAAGGCAACTATCCTGGGCTGCATCAAAAAGGGGTGGCCAGCAGGGAAGGGAGGTGATCATCCCCCTCTACTCTGTCCTTGTGAGGCCCCAACTGGAGTACAGTGTTCTAGTCTGGTGGATGGAGACCCTGTCCATGGCAAGGGGTTGGAACTGAATGTGCTTAAAGGTCCCCTCCAATCTAACCCATTCTATGATTCCATGATTGTCTACAGGCCATTGAAAGAAATTGCTGCAATATATAACGACAATTTGAAAGGTTGTTTCCAGTTTTTGAAGTCTTCTCAGAGTAAGTATGGGTATCTCTAAGACCTTAACTGCCCTTCCTATAAATATATCAAGATGAATTCTCCTGTCACAAGACCTTGTGAGGTAAAATTCACTGTGCTTTCTTTTTGTAAGCAAAGCTTATCACTTCTCCCTAAATTTCAAGATTCTGTTACCAAACACCAAGAGCAGCGCTGAAGCATTTTTTCTTTGAGATAGTTATTAAAAAACTATTTTTCTTTTTTCTTTTCAACTGAAAATTTTTTCCTCAAAACTCTTGCATGAATACTTCACAGTTTGAAAAAGAAAGCCAATATGATACCACATTTTGCCACCATCAATCATTTGCTATGCAAATTGAAATACCTACAGGACTTCAGAGAGTTCAAGGCCTGCTAGCACACATGGCTTGTACAACCAATTAAAGATTTACAATGTGAGTAATAAATGCTTTCAGGAAGAGACAATTACAAATCAAAAAGTATAAAAGCATATGGGTAAAAATAGAAAAAAAAAAGGCAAATGTTGATCACGAAAGGGAAACAAAGGGTATAGCAAACACATGTGGTAAAGTTATATTAAGAAACACTTCAATTTGAAACAATATACATTAAGCTCTTTTGCCTGAAACTTGTTTTTATTTTCTAAATTCTAAACAGCTTTGATTATTATTATTATTTTTAAAAATAAATATAAAATCTTTAACAAGTTTTCAAAGGTCCGTCCACAGCTTGTTTTTGAGAGGCTCATGGAGTATTGGAGCACATCTAGAGATGTGCCACAAAAACGACCCATGGAATGGAGAATATCTCCTGTGAGGACAGGCTGAGAGAGATGGGGCTGTTCAGTCTGGAGAAGAGAAGGCTGCGAGGTGACCTGAGAGTAGCCTTTCAGTATCTGAAGGAGAGCTACAGGAAAGGAGGGGACAGGCACTTTATAGGGATCTGTGGTGATAGAACAGGGGAAAATGGTTTCAAGCTAAAAGAGGGTAGGTTTAGGTTAGATATAAGGAAGAAATCTTTCACAGTGAGGATGGTGAGGCACTGGATACTCCATCTCTGGAGACTTTCAAGGTGAGGCTGGATCAGGCCCTGGGCAACCTGGTCTACCTGTGGTGTCCCTGTTCGTTGCAGGGGAGTTAGACTAGATGGCCTTCAGAGGTCCCTTCCAACTCTAAGGATTCCATACTTATGCTAAAATATTGTGCTAAGGCAGGAATATAGTGATGTTTTCCCCGACTACAGCCAATCTCAGGTCAGGACTTGTGATAAAGGTAAAACCTTTGAGTTTAGTGACCACTGAATTTTTTCTTTCCTACATGGTTTTTGTCTGATTTTTTTTTTAAATTGTTTTGCATGTTAGCATTTGCAGTGTCTTGTGAGGAGTTTCAACTCTTGAGCTTTCACTGTATGAAGTATTATCTTTTGTTTGTTCTGAGCTTGCCACATGCTATTTTCATGCTATGATTCTTGCCTGCTGGCATTCATCAGAAAACTACACTCGATGTCTAATAACATAAGAATTGAGGCTACTGTAACAGGACAAATCAGGATGGTAATATATTTTCCATCAATATAAGATAGGCCAGATTGAGGTCATGTTAAAAGAAAGGCCTGAAGCTGCCACACTACCCAAAAGACAGAAAATGTAATTCCTCTTTCTGTCAGAGTACTCCCCAGTGACCTCCCCTAGATCTGTTTCTGAAAGGATTTTCCAGCTCCTTTGAAGCCAGTGTCAAATTTGGGTTAAAGATAAACCTAGGGTATAAACGGAGAAGAGGCTTTAAGTTCACAGGCATAGGTTGGTTGAAAATAAAATTTCCTTCCATCTTCTTGCCACTTGGAATGGATAGTTGAGGGGAAGAATCCTCAGGGATAAAATTAACTACTATTTTCCTGGCTGATAAAGCAACCAGAGAAGAAGGTATATTTACTGTCACCTTCTCGCTATTATGGGTACAGTGATAGTCATGATAAAATCTGACTAGGATTCTGACTTAGTAAAGTCTACAGGGAAACATATGTACTTCTGATGTTCAACCTACCAGAGGGCTGTGGACTAAACTGGAGATACCATTCTCCAAGAAACAGAAGTCTAAGTGTACTAGCTATGACATTAAACATATCCATAATTTTATATAAAAAATAACGACAGCAGCAAAAAAAGACCATGTGAGTTACTTTTCTATCTGATGCAGCCTGAACTTAGCTATTTTCCTGATAGTGATGTAGAATAATCAGTTTCATTCTACTCTTTTCATTGAAAAGAACTCAAATCCTTGGTGTCAACATTAACTTTCCTTTTTTAATAACTGAAAAATAATTGGCAGATTTTCAGACAAAAAAATAGAGCATAGTCAAACCATGCAGTATGTAAGTGATAAAAATCAGTTCAGTTTGGAGCAGTCCACACAGGATTCTAGGGATGAACCCAAAAAATTATATACAACATTACAGTGCTATTACAAACGCAACATATTTATGGCACTTGCCATTTCCTATTAATCACTTGTATATCTCTAAAAATATTATTTGAAGGTAATTTTCTATCTTAAGATTCTTTGTCAGACTCTTCTTGATTTGTACACTAAAGAATAAAGGTTTCTATCCTTAAGGATTTTTTTCAATGGAGATGTCCTAAGTCTCCATCAACTTTCAGAACAGTGCAAATCTCCTGTAGGTTTTACATCATATATGCCACACAGATCTCTTAGGATGCTTTAGAGCATGTTAAATATCTTCATGTGCCATGTTCAGGCAACTGAATGCCACCCTTCCATCTTGTTCGTTTTTGAGCTGTTGAGCTCAATTGCATGCAATCACAGTGAGTTCTTCTGCTTCCCTTCACACAGGGAAAGGATGAAATTCCTTTTCTAGGTCATTAATTCTCTTTTAATTCTATTGTTGATTTCTTTTTCTTTTTTTTTTACTGCAATTAGGAAATGGAGTTCACTATTTGTTCCCACTTAGCATGTGTTGTTTTTTTATTGCTTATATGTTTCCTTTTTAGAGGAAATAATCTTTAAGGGCTTTTCATTTGTTGCTATTATGCTATTTATGCTCTGTGAACACCTTCCATTTGCACTCTATTATTTATTTTAAATGAAGTGGCTAGAAGTAAGCACAACTTTCAAAATAAAAGCATACAACTTGTCTGTGGTAGCATGTGTTAATTTGCAGTGTTTTGATGTCCACAAGCCTCCAGGCTTCATAAAGTTCCATTGGGCTTGTGCTGCAGAAACACAGAGCTCTTGCCTGGAATATTTGCCAAACGGATTTGAAAACAGACATTAAAAAGGTGTATAAATTATAGAATTGAAAGAGGAAAAGTGTGCCAGGAAATAAAAAGAATTATGAGCAGTTAGCAAAAACCAAACTGATCTGATTGATTATCTCAGTGTATCGTTTTTAAGGTATTATTTTAGTCCATTTAAAAATGTGTTTTAAAATCTAGTTTCCTGGGTCCACTAATAATTAATAAATATGTTAATGGAGCTGCTGACAGAAACTCATTGTCTCTTCTGCCTGACTCCCAAATGATTACAGTTCATTTAGAGCTTGTGAAGGTCTACCAGCAGCCCGGATCATGCTGAATGTTTTACCTTCTGCTGTACATTAGCATGCCTTTATTAACACAGAGTTCTAACTACAGCCAGGCTGTACAGTTGTCTATCTTTTTAAGTGCCCCTGGAATTCCATGCAATTCCACCTGGTTTTCAGTAACCTAAATTATTTTGACGTTTGTGAATATTTGTCTTCACCTTTTTTCCCAAGTCATTAATAGATACATTAATTCATCATTTTCCTGCATTTTTAAAAAGAGTTCCAGTATTAACTCTGCTATTTACATGAGGAAATTAGTGCTGAATTAGTCACAAAGCCAAAGTAGCAAACTATTTCCTGTGTAATTGCCTATAAAAACTGCCATCATTTGGTATTTTTGAAATCAGAATGTATTGCTAAGCAGATCTAGAGGAAATTCTTCTCCCTAGGCCCACCTTGAAGACAAGGAAGTCACAGCCTCTGCTTAATCTGGGCCAGTGATAGTAAGTACAAAAGGAACTTGTCTTTGATTAGAAAGTGCTGATTGTAGGTCTTTTGCTTGAAAACAAGTATATCCACGGGTTCCAAATGTAGCCATGTATATCTTATGCATCTGAGTATCTCAGGTAGAGAAGATGAAATAGGACTGTGCAGATGAAATGCAATGTCTTAAAATACATCTAGAAGCAGATCCTACAGCATACTGACAGGGAGCAGGGAGAGCATTCAAAAAAATAAATAAAAAAGTCTCATCTGTGCATTAGTTTCCAGACTCAGAATAAATTTTAAGATGTAGATTTGAGTTTTCACTGCACTATTCTGATTTAGAGATACAAAGAAGGCATTGTGATCTTAGCTTTAGAGGCACTGTTATTACATCTTAGACAACTAGAGCTAGAAGAAGTTACCGCAGCTTTTTTTACACTACCATAAGGGTGGTGAGGCACTGGAACAGGTTATGCAGAGAGTTGGTGGAAGCCTCGTCCCAGGAGACACTCAAAGTCAGTCTGGATGAGGCTCTGAGCACCCTGATCTGCTGTAGGTGTCCCTGTTCATTGCAGGAGAGTTGAACTATATTACATTCAAAGGTCTTCCAACTCAAATGATTCTACGATTCTATGAAATAGCCTAGAATCTCTGTTTTGGAAGTAGCAACATTTTGATTCAAAAGGTGGTGCAGTGCATTACCTCATGGAGCTGTTTGTGGATGCTGGGATTTTCAGAAGTTTGAGGCTTCTGGGTTCCCAAGAAGACTGGGCATTATAAAAACTTACTAAGCATGTTTGCTTGTTTCTGTGTCTACATACTGGTCATGTCATATTCATTTTTGAATAAGAGGCCTTGATTTCTGGATTATTTACAAGCTTTAAAAATTTTACCTTTGATGCTGTGGTAGATCACTGGGCTGTGTTTGAACATAGTCCTTTTGTCAGACCAGATAATTTTGATTTATGAGAGTAAATGAAACTGAGGGAAACTGGGAAAATTGTCTCTCAACAAAATAAAGAAGAAATAGTGAATTTCCAACAGCCAGTATATACGAGTCACTTTTATGGCAATATATTTTCTTAGGAATTAAAATCACTTTCTTATAGATCCTAACAGTTTGGAAAGACAATGATTCAGAGCATAGATGGTTTTTATACAGTTGGCACATCAGTTAGTACCAGCTTTTTGTCACTTCTAATTCCTGCATTTTGTTTTCTGCGCTGGAAGAGTTCCCAGGAAGAAACAACACTTTACACAGCTTTGTTGGTGGCAGCTGATATTGTTTCAGTTCTGAATTTCACATCACTAAAATACCCTGAGAGAAATTTAGAGTACAGCAAGAATAATCTGTGTGGAAACAATGGGAGACAAAACAAGTTTATGGCAAAGGAGCACAAAAGCAAGGCATGCATAGCTTTGTCAAGAAGTGACTGCAGAGGAAAGGTGATAAGAAAGAAAAAAAACATGCTAGACATATGCAATGACTGAAGATTTTTTAATTTCAGGAAATCTACATTGGTTTACAAAAGTACAATTTTGATTAATAGAAAGAAAGTGAAAAGAAAATTTGGGTGTAAAAAATATTGCAGTGTCAATACTTTTGGTTGTGAGGCAGTTGAGTAAATAGTTTCTGCTGGACCAGTTGCAATTAAACATTTGATTTTGGAGAGTCCTTGATAATTAGTTTAAGAGGTGCTCACATGAACTAATATCTAAACTTGTATCAAAGTCAACATGGCTCTGGGAGTAGGATTAGTTGCCCAGATGTGGACAGACAGCATCATCTGAGTTGCTGTGGGCACTGACTTTATTCAGGAGATCTGGAAGGTCTAGCAAAAGTTCTAGGGAAGACCTATGCCCCTCAGGAGCAGCAGCTAAAGGCTGGGCAGGAGTAGTAGGAAACTGCCTTTGGGCTGCAGATGTGTTTGCCTGTGTGGATTGAATCTCTAGTGACTTCAGAGGGACCTGAACATCTTCCAGACCCCTGTAGACACCTACTGTAAACACCTGAAGTGATGGTGCTACAGGATCCAGAGTTGAACCCTGCCCTCATTGTGTTTTTGTTTTTGTTTTTTCCATTTATTATTTCTACGACAAGGTAATGTCTGTAGTTAAGTGTTAAAGTTATCTGCAAATTAGAAATAATGGAATGAAATAACCTCAGCAATAAAGGATATGGAAAGGAATTATGATCTGTTATTAAATCATTGGCTGTCTTATAACGGTCTTAGAATAACATGATATAATATGTTAAAATTCTAGTGTTCAGTTAAATGAAGTCTTCACAATTTTGAAAATTACTTGTTTCTTTATAACTTCTTTTCTGAAAACTTCAGTGACAGTAAAAATCTAAGCAAAAATATTCCAAATCCTTTCCAATTACTCTCTCTGTTTACTTTGATAATGTCACAAGTTCCTAGATTCTAAATAACTCAATTATTTAGCATTATCTGAATAATGTGTAATAAAAAGAGACAAATCATCATGTTTTTTTCAGTAGCAAGTGCATCATACCTGAGTAAATGACCTGACTTTTCCATTAGAGATGACACGGTATGCTCAGAGTACTCACACTCAAAAGAAATGAAGATTTATTTTTAACAGTTTGATGAACATTTAAATACAGAAATGGTTCAGCAAATCTTTCCAATACATTTTTTCCTTTTCTATCTAGATCACATTATAAATGGATAGAACACATTTTTGACTTTAAAAATAGTCTGATATTTTAAGAATCAAAATGTGTAGGTCTCAGAATTCATTAGATGCTATGCTTATGTCAAATGACCTTTAACCATTAGAAGTTCTCATGAAAAAAGTGAAATTTTGTTAAGAATTTGGAGTGTGCTGTGGAAAAAAAGCCATGCAGCTAAACCACACCTCATTTTCTTTTTGTTTTGAACATCCAAATACATTTCACTGAAATAAGATTTGATGTATTTTACAATCTACTTGACACACAATTAAATCAATTAACTAGAGATTATTATTAACAATTGCCCAGAAAGGTTGTGGATGCCCCATCCCTGGAGGCATTTAAGGCCAGGCTGGATGTGGCTCTGGGCAGCCTGGTCTGGTGGTTGGTGACCCTGCACATAGCAGGGGGGTTGAAACTAGATGATCGTTGTGGTCCTTTTCAACCCAGGCCATTCTATGATTCTATGAACTATTTTCTGTTTGGGCCAAGTCCTTTTCTCTAGCTCACAAACAGTTGCTATAAAACAGCATGTTTTCAGAAAAAAAGCCTGGCTTGCTTCTCAGCCTTATCAGCTCTTTATAAAACCACAGTTTAAAAAGATGACAAAACCAAGAAAAACTAATTCACAATGTGAAAACAAAACAAAAAGCTCAGGCATGAAAACAATGTGTTGTCTGAAACGGAGAGAATTGACGTATTGTTAATATTCTGTATTGTGCCTTGCTCCTGCCTTTATCTTCAATAAAGGATGACAGTGTTACAAACTTCTGGAAGAGGTCGAGCACTGTCACTTTTATCAAATATGGTATCAGCATTCTTTAATGGTTTTAAAAGAACAGTCTCTTTGAAAGAGTTGGCTGCTCACTCTGTACCAGCATTTTGATTCTTCTGGTGAATGTTGAGGAACACAGAGGAAACTAGTTAACACACTCAAGATAAGGATTTTGGTCTGTATAAAATAATGCCTTTGAGTGTGTTTTGTTCATGGGTTGCCTTCTTTGTCAGTATATCTCATTATAAAACACTGAATCACTGCTCAGGTTGAAATCCTTTAACCCTACAGTCACTTAAAGCAATTCCTTAGGACTGGAAAATGAAGGATGAATAATAAACCTATACTTCACACATTTGGCTCTTGTGGATAATCCTCTGTCTGAAGCTCTCCTTAGGTTATATTTGATAGTACTTAATGTAGCTTGCTTAGTACTTAAAGATATTAAGGTGAAAAAGTCCTATATTACATAATGAAGTTGCAAATTTCATCTACATAGCAACCATCAACAAAGAAAACCTGTGAAGGAAGAATTATCCATACATCTTAACTATGTATAGCAGTCAGGGATATATGACCTGGTTTTCTATGATTAGGTAGCTTTCTTAATGTAATTCATGTACAGTATGTGTGAGGGTGTTTTGCACAAGGTTCTTTATTGCTAATTTCACATAACAGCAGGATTATACAGTTTAGTTCACAGTGGGAACGGAGAGAACTATGGATTTTCTTTTCTCATCTGTCGATTAGAACACATCAGAATAACAGATGCCTAAATGAAAGACCCTATAATATATATTTCAGGAATATAAATACATGTTGAATCTCAGCAGATACTTCAGGGAAAGTCTTTACAAAGCAAACTAAAATGCGACTGATGAATTATTGAATAATTTGATGTATATAATTGACTGTCACGTTCTTTTATGTTCATATGCAGAATCAGGGAGAATGCTATGATTTTGCATATGAGATTGTAAAAAATAAAATGAAAGGCACTGGACTGATATATGTGATTCAGGTTGCTAATGTTTCTTAAAAGAGGAAACATGAACAGATGCAATCAGCCAAATAGATTTGTATTTTGTGCCATTGTACTAAAGAAATCTCTAATGAATCAGTTAGAAAAAAAAAAAAAAAAGTAACAGAGCTTGTTTTACAGTGATTGTACCTATTAGGGGAACATAGTAGATTCGATTGGAAATAAGATATCCAAAGCACTTGTGAATTTAAGTTTGAACAGGCTTGTGATATGATGACTCCCTAAAGTCTTCATTTAGGTGAGCAGGAGCTGAACAGATAACAGGTCGAGCAGGATGCGATGGGTTAAGCTGCCTTTTAACTCAAAGGTATTCAGCAAGGGAAGCAATGATGAAGGCAGCGGAGAAGGGGGAATAAAGTGCACTGGAAATTTAACGCTTCTGTTAATAGAACACTGCTCTCTTATTGATCACAAAGTTACAGATTTATTGGAGACACTCAGAT
Organism: Lagopus leucura; assembly: GCF_019238085.1. Lineage (NCBI taxonomy): Eukaryota > Metazoa > Chordata > Aves > Galliformes > Phasianidae > Lagopus > Lagopus leucura. The sequence goes on from NW_024962263.1 coordinate 29,558,812, forward strand.
GGAATTTTGATGTACATTATAGCAAGAAGGCATACAAATTTTTTCATTTTTAGAGCACGTGTTTTCAGTCTTTGATCTTAGCTCTAGTACTCTATCAAAGTATTTCTGAACTCAAGATCTTTCAGGTAAGTAAGAATATGGTTAATTTCCTCTTCCCAAAATATCCATAAAAATAACAAAACCAATCTTCACATTTTGAACAAAGAAACTGAAATTAGAATGCATAAAGCCAGTTGTAGCAACTGTAGTGGGAAACAGAGTAGAAAAATAAGCTTAGTTCCTTCAATCAATAGTCCTCCCTGTACCTTCTGTGCATGCTTCGGTTGTTCTTCCATTCTCCCTTATTAATCCACTTTGTAGGATTAGGACAGATGAATCATTAGAGCTAAAATCTAAACTCCACTAGGATTAGGTCAAAATTTTCCTAATCTATTCCTTGTTTAATTGCTTACTCTCACTGGAATTACAGTAGAATTATAGTCACTATAACAATTTTGAAATAGCTGAATTTTTGCTGAGTGCTGGCCCTTGAGTCTAGAAAGTAATGTGGTTTCAGGCTGCAGTCTGTAGTTTCAATTTTTTCTTTTTCTTTTTTTTTTTTTTTTTTTCTTTTCTGCAGCCAGAGTGATTTGAGAATATCTTCATTTAAACAGAAAACATTCTATCTAAATGCTTTCCAAAGGTATGCATGAAGGTATATCTTGTAACACGAATTTGTTAAAATGTTAAATCATAGAAACACAGGTCATCCAACTCCAGATTCTGCTAACTCTTATTTGCACATAGCACATCTTCCTCCATAGACAATTCCACTGATTTCAAATAAGTAATTATGTTTATTAATATAATTATGTTAGCACAAGAGCTCTCTCTAGTGGAGTCAATGATGCTTTACTGTTTGTGTTGCTTGGATACTGAAAAATAGTAGAAATACTTAATCCTGTTGTCTGCCAACTACAGCTATGGTCAGAATGGCATTACAATCAAAGAGCACATGAGGAATATTTCCTTTTTTCAATGTGTATGTGAGCAGTATTTTAAAAAAATCACAAAGGGTGCTGGAGTGAAATCTTTGTAACTCGCTCATTTCAGTAACCTCAGCAGAGCTTGGATTTTTTGGAAGGTCCTCATGGACTGCTCAAGAAGAATATAACATTGCTTCTGAGCATCCAATTATATTTCTCAAGTCTTTTCTTTGACTATTCTTTTCTGAGATGTGATGGCTAGAACTGGATGAAATGCAGAATGTATTGGTGCTGTGTCTGTGTTCAGTGGAGAGCCTTGTTATGTACAAGACTGTGTTATGTACGTGTATTTCAACCTAATCCTTACTGAACAGCCCAAGCCCCACACTTGTGCCACATGCAAGAGTTTTCAAGAAAACATCTAAGTAGAGAAGCTCAGAATACAAGTGATTCAACCAAACAGCCTTTTCCCTTAAGCATGTAACTGGCTTTTGCATCTGAAGAAAACAGACACTGAGGGAAAACTCTCAGTGACATGTGCAACATACCAGATCTACCAGATCTCACAGCAAACATAGGTTACTTTGCACCTATTAAGAGTGAATAAGGAGGAGGAAAGATTCAAGATAGTATCCTTGGAGACAGCAAACATTAATTTACACTGCATGGTCTTTTCCCTTTTTTTTTTTTTAAATTCAGATCCTTAAGTGTCTTTCACAGCTGCAGCTATTTTTACCTTAAAAATTTGAGAGGCCCTTTACATGTTGCTAACGAAACAAATTAGTTCTGCTATACAAACTATATTGGGTTTGAAATCTGTTACACTGTCTAGTAAAAATAGCACATTTCCATGAAGGAAAGTGCTCATGGTTGAATGCAATGGTCAGTGCTGTTTAAACAAATTTGTTAGTATGCTGGAGAGGCTGGCATATAGTGGGCTGAAAAAAAAAATTATAGTAGATAGTTATTTGGATTAGTTACCATCAAGAATGATTATGAAAAACCATTCAAGCAACGAGGTGTAGAGCAGATCAGGAAACTGAGGTTAACCACACTGGATGAAATCAAAGCACTCTTAGGTACTGGTTAATCCATTAGTTTCCTCTCAGATTAGGCAAAGAAATGTAGATCTGGACACTAAAAGAGGAGCAAATCAAAGTGGGAACAATTAAAAATAAGTCCTCTGAAGTGAAAAGGAAATGTCTAAGGTGGCTGATGTTGAAAGCAGAAAATGCAGAGGACTGAGGGCTTCTGGTGGCCTCGTGGTTTACTTATTTTGCACCCAGACAATCTTCTACTATCTTGAGGACCAAGGCAAGAGTTCTGTTTCTTGTTGTAGCTGACAGGACAATCTATTCTGGGAAGCAACTGACTCAAAGTTGTTACCAGGAATCTAAATAGAAAACAGCATGGAGAGATGAAGAATTGTAAAGGTGGGGCTAAGCTGGCTTCCAGGAATATTATTACCAGCGAAATAGGAAAAGTGGCCTGTCCATCCACTGAGTTTGAATTTGGCAGGACTGGCAGGTAGAAGGCCATAGTTTTTCTCTAAGACTGAATATATTGACATGGTAATGTCAATATTGACATTGACATATTGACTTGAAGCTGAAACTTCAGATGTTCAAATTTTATTTTTACATATGTGCTTCTTAAAATTGTCTTTCTTTTCAGCTTTAATTTTGTATGTTGATATTTGAAGAAAAACAAGCTTCCTTCATTCCTTCCTTCCTTCTTTTCTCCTTTTCTCTTTTGATTTGTGCAATGCAGAATCACCATTCCTGACAACGACAGATAAATTTCAAATTCTGGGTTGAACAGTTATTGTCTCAAGTGTTTTATTCATGGGCATGACATGCAAAATGTGAGTAGTTTTTCCTATTGTGGGAATGTTATGTTCAGAACTGCCAAAGTTACTTGAATTTGACTTTGCGGTTTTTTTTTTAGGAGAGCCTAGAAATGGAAAACCGAAAAAAGCTGCTACATGTTAAATACACAGCATACCTGTAGTTTTAATTCTTTTAGGTCAAAAAATATTCAAATGCATTCACAGTATTTTTGATTGAAAGAATTTGTAATTGGATTTCCAAACATGCTGCTTTCATCTTGGGCAGTACAATATGCACTTTGATAATAACATGGCTATGTCATTAGAAAGAAGTCCATTTACTAGTTTAGGCATAAAATGAGATACAGAAGAAGACAATAAAACGCTTTCTAACATAATGTACCTTATTTTTTATTGTATTCAATAGAGGAATGATGAATAAGTAATCTCATAAGTGCTTTGGAAATACACCTTGGTTGATCTCTTACAGGTGTTGAGATTTCACTGCTATTGAGATTATTCATATTGTCACTTTAATTTCTAATAAAGTGCATAGAACTTCATAATATATCAAAATATGTGTCCAAAAGCTGCTTAGATCATCTGCTGGAAGAGGCAAACTTCCATACTACAAAAGTAATGCAAGGCAGGAGGAAAGGAAATTAAGTGAAGATGAAAAGTAACATCTTCAAAATGACTTTTTTTTTATTATTATTATTATAAAGCCCTTAAATAATAATTTCATTATTTTCACTTATTCACACTCTTTTACTGGTAGTTCAGCAATACATCTATAAGCTGTTCTGGGCATTAGTTACATTTTCCCTTATGTTTAATGTTATCTAATGCAAATTAGATTTGCAGCATGCAAATCTGGCCCAGGTAGTGAACGTCACTGTTTGAATTATTTTATCCATCCATTCCTTTTTTTTTTTTTTTCTGTAGCATTTATGCAATTACCAGTGCTAGTGGGATTCTCCCCTCCCTCCCTCCATGAAATCAGAAAAAATTAAATCTCAGGAAACGAAATAAGGTTTACAGTTTTTCTAGCCTTTTTATAATAGAAAGGAGCATTATTTGCTTTTAAGACATCCACATTTTAAAATGTAATATCAGAACATAAGTAATTTTCATGATAATAAGACTTATTATGTTTATAGAAAATTCTCAAAAGTAAGTGATTTTGCAACCTCAAAGATAATAACAAAAGGAGTGGAGCAGTTCTCTGTCAAAAGGTGTGTAGTTCTTTCTTTGGATTCTCGGCATTTCATACAAGCAGATCTGCAAACTCAGTAATACACTCTTATGACTGAAAGAGTATCTAGACAGATTTATTTTGAGGTTTTTTTATTCACATGTCTCTTTAGAAGGACATGTCTTTGTAGAAGTGCATTTAAATGATGTAGTTCATTGGAAGAAGTATCACAAAATAAAACTTGTTCTATTTCCTGAAAATGTGCATTGGTATTCATCTTTCTTTTTATGTTAATAATATCCTTTCCCTACAAATAATGAAACACTGAAAACAATTGGCAATTCATTTTGTACATTGAACTTTTCTTTGTTTGATGCTCACTTGATGTTCAAAATTGCACTGACTGAAACACAAAACCTTTCTGAAAGCAGAACTTTCTCCTGAAAAGATTTATTTTGAAATCTTAACGAATCAGGCAGGGATTTATCATGCAGTCGACTGCCAAATACAATCTTTGAGAGCTCTTCTTTTTTTAGTAACTAAAAGACTAACTATGATTTTGGTTTTAGAACGTGAAAAAATGCAAATGCATCATGTATTGCAAGAATTTTAAGTGGAAAGTATCTGCTACTATAATGGCTCATTAATAATAATTTATTACTCATACACCAAATATATCATTGTTGGACTGTTGGATTTCAATGCCGTCATCCTAGCTGTTGCTATAAAGAGTTGAGTACTGTAAAAACAGATAGACAATGACTAACTATAGCTCTTCTGAAGAAATCAAAGGTACTATAAGTTTCAAGACTAGTGCAAATAATATTTTTTATTCACAAAAATTATTTATTTTAAATCAAAGAGTTTTTAGATAATCTTTGTTGAAATTGTTTTAATTTTGAAAATATTCAAAACTAAATAAAGGAGAGATAAGAGAGATGCAGATCAATAAAAGTGGAACAACATTAGAAACTTATTAATTTATAGTCTAAACACTCTTCAATAATTAATTAGTGCTATAAAATAAATATATATTTTTCCTTTTTTTTCCCTGATTGAAGATGAAGTCAGTTACTTCTCCAGGAGACCTCACTGTGGCCTTCCAGTACTTGTAAGGAGCTTACAAGCAGGAGAGGGACTGACTTTTTACATGGTTTGACAGTGAAATGACAAAGGGGAATGTCTTTAAACAAAAAAAGAGTAGATTTAGGTTTGATGTTAGGAAGAAATTTTTTGCTCAGAGAGCAGTGAGACCCTCGCACAGGCTGCCCAGAGAAGCTGTGGTACCCCATCCCTGAAGGTGATCAAGGCCAGGTTGGATGGGGCCCTGGGCAGCTGAGCAGGTGGGGGGCAGCCCTGCACATGGCCAGGCTGTTGGAACCAGATGGTCTTTAAGATCCCCTCCAACCCAAACCATTCTATGCTTCTACGATTCTATGACTCCCAACCCTCATGCTGATTCTGCAAACATTTAACTCCCTTCATTCCAAAAATTCCTCTGTTTCAGTTGGTCTGACTTTGATGTTACATTTGAACTTATGTGGCTAGAGACATTTTCAGGTCTGGAACTACGTAAAAGTGATGTAGAATACAGGATAGAGAAACAATCTGTAAGTGGATCAGTATTTTTTATTCAGTTTTATTTTTTTCCCATATGTTTAAAAAAGCTTAGATTGTCATAAGAGCAGAATGATTGATGTTTCACTGCTCCCTTTTCCCAGAGTGAGAGAGAAGCCATCATCTGTTTGGCTTTGTTCCTTGGTTTATTAAATCTATGGAGCATGTACTGAGAGGACTGGATTTTTTTTTCCCTCACCAGATTCCATGGGAGATTACCTCACATACAGAAACACTTCAGGCATTTATTTTCCTTCTTTTTTTTTTTTTTTTTTTAATTATCATTCATATTTTGCTAGAAGAAAACAATCTCTCTAAGAGAACTGGCTTACATGCTTAAATAGGCCAGAGCAAAAAGATGTGCTGTGGTGCATGCTGCAATCTGCAAACAAGGTTAAAATTTCTCTGCCAGGTACAAAAATTCAAAAAATAAAATAAAATCCCACAGCATCAGATTCTCCAAATCTGCACGCAAGAAGAATGAGCAAAGGAATCCTATGTCCTCAGTCTTGCTGGCTTTCAATAAATTTTAGATAACTAAGGGCAAATCCAAGGCGAAGTTGTGCTGCCAGTGTTGTACTGGATCTCTAAGAGGGCTTGTGACGAGGACTGAGAAACAGTAGACTCTGTTTCATGCCATGGTAGTGAAAGAACATCTGTTGGAGGATCCAGTTCATAGAGAATCAAAAAGATTAGGCTAAAATTGATACCAACCATCATAGCTTCATGGAAAAGAAATCCCAGTTAAATGAACTTGCTTTTACTTTTTGGTGATGATAAATTTGGTTGATATGGTAAATTAATAGATGCACTTAGGCATTTAAAAGTTATTTGATGTTATATAACATGCTGTTTTGATTTAAAAAAAAAACACAAACAAATCTATTGCTATACCATGTCAATAAAACACATGTTAAATAGATTAAAATCTGGCTAGCTGACGGGTAACACAGGTAGTTGTCAATGGAGAGATATCAGTGAGCATAGATGTTTCTCATGAGGTTCTGCAGGGACACATATCATGCTCAGCACAGTACAAACACTTTCCTTTGTGTTTACAAAGTTAAAACAAGGTTGCTTCTGACCAGTTAACAGAACGGTAAATAATTATGAGGACACTGTAGTTTTGTTTACAGACTTTGCTGCTTGCAAACCAGTTTATCTTGATTTCTTTTTTTCTCTATGGGGAGCAACCTAGTGAAATTGTAGTGCTTTATGATAGACATCCATTGTCACAGGAGATCAAACAAGGTCATTGAAGAGCTCTGGCTTTAAACTCTTTGACTGTATGAATTGGTGGTGTCTCTGTTAGAACACAGAATGAAAGAAGGTTAATGGCTCGGTGGGAGGATTTATGGTGGAACATGATCTGTGGGAATCTGTCCATGTTCAGCATGGATATGAGCAGTTAGTGGGTTTTATATTTGATTGAATCAATATTTGTCAAGAGGAAAGTAGGCAATGGAAGAATGATACCCTGTCTGTATAATCAAGGAAATGTGATACAGAGATGACTATACCAATGGCCTAAGACTTTATGATGATTACAATACAGAGACAACAACACTTTTTGGAGACCCTTGGTGTGGAGTAGGTGTACCTTAGCCGTATTCATCCAGTATATCACCTTCACAAATGAGCCTGCCAAAGTAGTCAGGCTTGATTTTGGAAGGATAAATTGTTGTTGTATAATGCTGGAACTGGAGGTGACTTTTATTCAGCTAGTATAGTGAGGTCTGTCCTCCTAGCCTTGGGATTAAGACCGGCAGGTCACATGTGAACATACCCACAACAGATTTCTGTGTTCATAAGCTAGTTTACCTCTGAGATGAAAGAGCCAGATCTGTAGCCCTTGCTGGGACATTGCAGTCCTGCATAATACAGTGACAAGAAATACAGTCAGAGGCAAATCAACTTCCACTTATAGTTCTTTGTGATAGTGGTTTTAACTTTTCAGTGTTTGACGACGTTCTTGAATAAACAGCATTTTAAGGAATATTATCAGACATTACTCCTTTCACTGAAGTTCCTTTCAACTATTTATTTCTTGGGTCTGTGCGGGGCCAAGATCAGGGTATGTCATGGTAGAGAATTGTGTTGATAGTAATTTTCCTATATTGGTGACATCAAATAGAAGACCCTTTTGCAGTAAGGCTTCTAGTTTTCTGCAGTAGTATAAGTCATGAGTCATATTAATTTACAAAGAAATAGATTAAGACAGGTATTTCAGGTATTTTAAATGGAGGTTTTAATGAACTAAAAGCACAAGAACATCATAAGCATGAATTCCCAGAAGGAGGAAATACATGCCCATTAGAGATTTAGGAGAGCCAAAATTGACCATGCATCAAATGTCAAGAGAAATTTAACCTTAAGTTATTTTCAGAACTTAATAGCAGTTTTAAAATGACTTTTGGAAAAACCAAACCAAACTGATTTCTGAGCAGATCCTGAGAAACCTGTTTGAAAGAATTTTTCTTCGATAATTTGAGAGCTTTGAAGATTTAAAAAAATTATTTATTTTTTCTGAAACCATTCCCATGGCTGGAAGGGAGGACAGTATTTTGTCTTGTCTCTGGCAGGGTTACCTATTGTGTTTTAAATAATAGCAAAGGTCTTAGAAGTTTAAGATATTCTTTTCCTCTAGTATATTAAACTACATCAATATTTCAGATTCATGTTTATTTCCTTACTCTATTTCTCCCATCTATTGATAGAAACCATCTTTTATCACATTCTTTCTTGAAACAAAACTAATAAAAAAAAGCCATGAGGAAGTTCAGCAAGTAAAACAGATGTGTCTTACCACGTTAGTTTATTAGAAACTTAAAAAATCTAAATGCTAAAAGAGAATCTGTTAAGTATATTGTTGCTCAAGAGCAAAAATTTCCACTGATCCTCAGTACTAAGCATTATGTCCTTCACCTTCTAATACATACGAACAAGCTGAAGGCAATATACTTTCAGAAAGCTTATGGGTCAAACTAGACTCTTTGCAAATATTTTGGAATTTTCTTTACATTGGGAATGACTGCTTGATGTAGAAATGCTATGTGTATAAACGCAGGCAATATTAAGGGATTCTCAGCCTTTTTTTGGATGCATGTTTTCTCATGCCTATTAATGCCTAGTGTTCAGTGATTTTTTTCTTGACTTATATCTTTGCTGATTCTTACCTTGTATTATAACAACAACATCATGCATTTAATTAATGACTGGTGAGTGCATTTGAATGCCCCCAGGGACTTGTTCCATGTATGAACTCCGTGATTTCTCAAAAATCCCAGGCATATAAAAAAGTAGCTGTGAATGTTTTGTTTTATTTTACATTTCATTTTACTTTTTTTTTAGCTGGAGTATGGAATTTATTAAAGAAACTAATTTCTACACACTTTAGACATTCATAAAATGAAAAAGAGCTAAATAAACCGCAGAAACAGAAATGGAATCGCATCTAATTTCTATCAGTTGCACATGGTTGCTTTGAAAAAAAAACCCTGTATTATAATAACAACATTTGCAATAAATGCTGACAAAATGTCTGTCCTTTGCATCCTGTTGCAGCTTTCAAATCTATATACTTCTATTTATAGTTTTGATTCAGAATCAAAAGCACCCTGGAAAAGATGTCAGAACTCTGATTTCCTGTCATTTCATTCATTTTTCCATCATGCTCATCCCCCTGGGAAATATATTCACACGTTCCTCTCACAACACTAAAAGATGGCTGCGACTATCTTGAGTGATCTCAACAATAATTTGTTACTCAGGTATTGTTTTAATTTGTTACTATGGATTTGGTCTTAGTTCTACCAGATAATCAGCAAAAATATTTTTAAAATGTATTTCAAATCTGGATTTCCTCTTCACTTATCAGCAGAATGTTACTGTCCAAATAGGTGGCACATATGAAACATACCAAAAAGCTCCCTGTGCTTAATGAACAGGAGATCAAATGGATAGAAATAATAGGAGTTTGAAAGCCAACTGGGACAGAGTGCAGTTACTTTGACTTGAGGCCAGTTGTGCTCAAAATCAGATGCTTTTGCGACTCCAGGTTCAGTTTAACAAAAAGACTCCTGTGCACTGAGGATTTTGACTGGGAGCAACCAGCAAGAACGTCCTGGTTTGAAAAGGAGAATTTAATAGGCAGAATTTTGTGTTAGGAGATGCTGGAGTCCTTGATGTTTCATCCAGTTCTACAATATGGATAGGTAGGGTTAAAGACCAAAAGCACTGTTTACAGCGTGTACCATCCTAGGAGTTTGGAATGACAGTCTCTCATGAGAAGACTAGGGGTGGGTTCCAGGTAACAGGCTTTAAATATCGGAAAGGTTTCTGCAGAGACAAAGGAAACATTATTTTTATTGTTTTAAAATTTATTATTATTTGTAGTGGGTGGTTCAGGAAGTAAGTCAGGTTTAAAATTCGTAAAAGAATATGCAGGGCAGATGTTAAGACAACCTTTCTTATTGTAAAGGCAGATGAATAATTGGTTAATGATGCAATATGTAAAGATCTCCACTGATGAAAATACCAAATCTTAGGCAACACCTATGACATATGACATAAATTTAGTTGATTTTACTTTGGGAAATAAAGCTGGACAAGATGATCTCTTGAGATACCTTCCAGACCTTTGCCTCCATAAATTGCATTTGAACTGACATGGAAAGTACTGGCTGAATGTTTTAAAATAAAGCCAGCACCCAGTTTATCTAGGGATCACATGTCCCGTTGTTCATTTCCTATACCAATTATGGTCTCATCTGTATAAGATTTCATTTTATGTGGACACTGATTGCCTGAGGTCAACCCATTTTTGTGCAGTGACACTTGGCATCAGATGTAGTGTGGCTGAGTAAAGAGGGCTTTGATTTTAACCAGGAGAGATAAAAGCTCTTACTTGAAGGCTTTAATGCTATAACCCAATAGAGAGGATTTAGATTTACAGAATGTTCATAAATGGTTTTATTATCTTCTAGTTAAGGCACTTCAGAAGCTTCATTAGTGAGCTTGGGGTGGTTCAGCAGAGATATGAATTAAAATGTTAAATTTCGTAGATGCGCCGCAGGATGGGATAAAGCATATGTTTATAACTTGGGAAATAAAATGTGAAAGAAAATAAAGATTACAACAAGCCTGTAAGAAACACAGAGAATTTGTAGCCGCAATATTGTTTGTCATGTGAAGGAAATCACGGCATGTATTTCTTAGTAATGTCAGCTGATGGAGCTGAGACCATATAATGTTCCTTGCCACAAGCGGAACATTTCTAGTGCTAGTTATTGATTGTATTGCTAGTTATTGTGAAAAACATATATTATAAATTGCATTCCTTTTATTTTTTTTCCCCTGATGTGAAAAACTTGCTGCACAGGAAGCTACTGCCACAGAAATTCTCTGGAGAAACAGGAGGGCACATTTCCTTTCCACAGCCTATGTTTATGATGGGCAGGAAGGCAAGCTGGCTTGTCAAATGTCTGCTTTTTCAAGAATTCCTGTTTGCATTTGAAGGCCTGCTTCCTATACATAGTCGGAAAGTCAGACCAGCTGAGAGAACTTGATATTCAATAGAACTCTTAGATAATAGATGATATATAGGAGGAAAGAAGGTAAATAGAATTGCAAAAGTTTCGGAATAGTGCTCAGAATCACTAGCCATGCTTAGTTGAGTGCATGGCAAAGAATAGAGCTGGGCTTTTAAACTAAAAGTGAGCAAATAGAAAATTAAATTCACAGTTGGTAAGTGTCAGAAAGTTGGCCAGACTAGTTCTTTTCTGACAGAAGTTATCACAGATCAAAATGTTAGAAACACAAGAAATCTGTTTTGCTTCTGATGCAATCTTAATTTAATTAGTAGCCTCCAGTTCTGTAATGCTTTATTTTTACATTTACACTGTTTGTTTGTTTTTAATTTCACATTGAGTGGTTATTGCTTTTTTTTATAAGAGGTGTAAGATTAATAACCGAATGCCACCTGCACAGCCCACCCCTCTGAAGGTTGCAGTAGCCCCTTAGTTTACCAATAGTAAGGCCCTTCTCTTTCATTCATCTCCCTGGCTCCTGCCTTCCAAGTACAGTAATTTAGAAATATTAATAATTCATTGTCTTGCTGTGTTTTCATTTTCTTCTTCCTAGGATCAGCCATAGCTGAAGTTTAAGCCCTAAAAGAAATGCCAGGCACTGTTGCTCTGAGATCCTCAATGTGCTCCTTGGCTTCTTTTCGGGAAGAAATCCCCCTGGAAGGGATGAGCTAGCATATCTTATGTGACAGCTGGGTGAAGTGTGGAGTCACTTCCTGCTGCTCCCTCTCTTTCCCACTCTTGTTGGCTCACACAGCCCCGGGTAACACAAGGTCCCCTCCTGGCACAGGGGATGGCGGGCAGCCAGTGGCAGGCATGGGCACGAAGGGCTCCATGCAACATTCCTCCTTTCCCAGCTGCTCAGCGCACAAGTGGTCGCTTCTCTCCTTGATCAGACACCTCCTGTAGTTACATCTTTGGTTTCCTTTCTTCTGGACTATCAGTTTTAGACTTTTTCAATGCAGTTTATTAATTTTCTTGTGTCCATCTATCCCATGCACTTGATTTTTTTGTTTCATTTCTCCCCATCCATTGCATCATCTCTGCTCATTGTCATCTCCTTGGCTCTCCAATAGCTACCACTTTCTTTTTTGTCCCACCATTACTACATTAATACTTCTCACCTCTGCTCCTACCTGGATTTTGCAGCCTTTTGGACTCCTTTCTCAATCATCCTGCCCATAATAGAGCAATTCTGCTGAAGGCTACTCACTACAACCCCACTTGTTAGAGGTCAATTCATACTACTCCTTCTTTTCCTCTATCTTATAGAGACTCATTGCTATAGTCTGTGTGCTTCTTCTACCCTGTAAAGTAAAATATGACATTAATACTTGTGCTGTTCAAAGAATCTCAAACACTGATTTACACTACACATACTTCCAGTAATGAAATACCAAAATACACTTTCAGTCTGAACGGCTTTTATTTAAAATTGCAAATAAGAGCATGTTTTCCCTCCAAAAATAGCAAAAGCTCATAGGCAGATATTGCTGTTTATCATATGGCAATTTAAAAAATGCTTTCAGTACAGGGCAGTAAGCAGTTAGTATTGTGCCCCACAGCAGATTAGATATTGGAGTTTTTTCAGCTCGCTTTCTTCTGAGTTTTGTGTTTTTCTACTGCAAAATGGATAGTGCTGAAAAGGAATTTCCCCCTTTCTGCTTTTCTGGCAGAAAGCAAATAGTCTATACTGAAACTTCTAATTCTGTAATGAAATAAACAAACAAGAATAATAATAAATGGAGTTTCCATGGATGTAAAATAAAACTATAAAATAAAAATAATAAAAAAAAGGCAGCAAGCTGTTAACTTGGAGTATTTTTTAATATTAATGGACTGATCTGTAATAATTCATTTCAGCTCATTCCATATTAAGCTGCATTTCTCTGCTCTCGTATCCTGTTCCTGGTTCAAGTTTTCTAAAAGAACCAGAAAAGAATATCTGGGAAAATGTAACATTCATCTCTTCTATAGTAAAGCACTCCAGCCCTATCTTGCAGAATGTTTTTGTCCGGTTAGCATGCTGAATCTGAGAATGTTCAAGTGTTTGAACAGAAATATCATTGTCCTTACTAATGTGGAAAACAAAAACATCGTGAATCTTTTCAGAATACTTCATATAGGAACTGCAGCGTTCCATAAGGATCTTATATTTTTGCATACGTAATTCATCATGAAATGTTTTTCAGGAAATATTCCAAAAGCTTTTGCCAAACTTCTACTTCTGTGCACTGAGCTCCCTTAGAAAGGATATTATTTCCATCTACATTCGAATCACTAAAATCTTAGTACAAAGGACAGGTCTTATCAGTTATAGTCTTTCCACAGTTCTTAAACAGAGATAAAAATATTTTAAATGAAAATTCTTCTGAACAAGTAATTTTAAAGGCTGATTGCTGCTACTGGTTCTTATTACACAAACCTGAATATGCTACATTAACGAGCAATACTTCATAATTTAAAATTAGCTTTCACTGGTTTTGTAACTGAGCACTAAAAATGTTTTTTATAATGATTTGATTTTGTCTTAGTAGCCAGAGGATATAATTTCTGTTGTTCTTTTTAAATTTTTTTTTTTTTATTCTTTCAAGTTGCTTTCATGGTTCACATTCCTTTGAATAATAAAAAGGTGTAGATATATAAATACAAATTTATTTAAGAGCAGAGGATCCAGATCAATGAAAGGTTAGGGTGATGAAGTAAAGTAAAAATCAATTATGCTTAAAATAATTATACTCTACAGATTTTTCTCTCCTCTAGTATTGTATTTCATATGCAGTATTTTAAGTGACTTTGAGAAGAGAATGCTAAAAGACACTGGAGAACTGTGACAATAATTAACGATCTTGGATCCTGGAGGCCTTATATGAAATGACTTTCCTTGTGCCAGGAACATTATTCCAAAAATATGTGATTAGGCAAAACCTTTTTTTAGCTAGATTTTTTTTAGCATCTCTAATTTCTTCCAAGTAGCTTGCAGACAGAAAAGGCATTAGAAAATTGTTTTCCCTTGTTTTTAAATTGACCATTCCCTCCAAAATGTCTACTCGATTCAAAGTAAACATCTCTATTCAAGTAGATAAGAGAGGTCAAAATAAGTTGTTTCACGTTTAGAGAGCAACTACAGCTCGATAAAGTTTTGGGTGTCACATTTGTTCTTTGCACAGCTAACAAGATGTTATATTCCTGGGCTGTATCAGCCTGTTGGCCTTCCCTTTCAACCACTCACTTACCAGCACCACTTTATTCCTCTTGACCTGGTGCTTTTCAGGGATGAAATAGCAGTTTGCTGTCAGCCAAGATTGCTGATAATCTCTTCCCGTCACTCATCTAACTCTGATAATACTTCAAATTTTCAATTTATATATTACTCTGAAGACACATGCTTCCCTCAACAGGTTTACAATCTCAGTGGGATTGTCTCTGTACACTTATGCTTACCCCCATGGTGTGACCACTGCCCTACTCTGGTCACACTATGATCCATCTGTGCTTCATGGCACCTTTCTTTCCAGCTGTGAGCAATGTGTGTCTACACCCAGCTATGCCAAACTGCAGGGCCTTTCCATGTCTGAGGGAAAGCAAAACTGCACAATTTAATTTTCACTTTGTACTTTTCATTTTGCTCACCCTCTTTCAAAATGAGAAGCAATTTGTTATGGAATGCTAATGTATTTTAGGACGACAATTTGTATCTCTGTAGAGAGAAGAGCAAATTAGTGCCTGTGGAGCAACCTTTTTGTGGCAGTTAGCAAAAAAACCCAAAACAAAAAATCTGCAGAAGATAAACCATTGAAAAATGCAGATTAAAAGTGCTGACTAAAAAATTCAAAGAAGCTGGGGCGTTCTAGAAGAAGAAAGGATCGTTTCAGATGGGCTCAGAAAATGGTCAGAAATATTAAGAGTAATCAAAACCCAACCAGGCTGACATCTGTTGAATAAGATGATGCTTTTGGTAGAAGCAGAATGACATACACTTAAAATGTGTGCAGGGGAATTCTCACTGCATGCCTGAGGGCAGATGACCACTGCTGGAGGCCAGGGGCTGCTGGGAGCTGCAGTCTGGCTTCAGATGGCCGTTCTTTATGTTCCTGCTTTGTACCCTGTGCACATGGCCTTTCATAGGCAGCTGCTGTTGGAAAAGAGATGCCGGAGAAAATGCTTCTTCATTCTGATCCAGGTGCAGGCTTCTTGTCTCAAAACTATGTCATCACTGTTTTTGTTTTCTTCCAATGGCACAGAGATGCTTGAACTATTGCCACAATGCCAAAGGGTGCATTTTCAGTCTTTTCCACTTTTTTTTCCCACTTCATGTGTAAAATGTCTGAGAACTCACAAGGCATTTTGCAGATACTTTTTAAAGCCTTTGTCTTAGAATGATGCTGTAAATAACTGAGGCTAGCTTGGTAGCTGCAGCTCTGCTTTGTATAACATTCAGAGGTCTCAAAATCTGGCATTTTGCAAACGTTGAGATGATTTGTGCTTGTGGCACTTGCTGGCTAACCAGTGCTGCACTGAGTCCCCACAGTGATGTTTCTGGGTGTTTCTCTTCCCTTCAAGTTGTACTTTATCTCTGTGCTGCTGGGCTTTCAGATTATTCCCCTCTGCAGTAGAGCTGTGTATGAAATCAGGTACTACTTTATAGGATTTCATTTTATTTCATAGTTGTATAATATTCCATAGCCTTTAAAATAAAAGCTCTAAAAAAGATCACAAAGCTTAAACTTCCTTGTAATTGGCAGGATTAACCACCTTGTATTTAGCATTATTACTGAGAGTGGGATAATTAAACAAGCATAGAAAGGCATAAAGAAGGTCAGGATGAGGTTTTCCTCTCACAATGTTCTGTCAATGCAATATAATCTCCTACCTTTACCAGTCAATCATACTTCCCTTTAAGCTGATTTCCTTTTTTCCCCACATGATGTAAACAAAAAAGATGGAATTCATAGAATCTGCTTTACATAACCACAACATCAAATCAAAAATAAACTTCCTGTTATTAATCATTTGCAAAACTTTTCTGCTGTTAGAAACATGAGAGTACTACAATTTAAATCATATCTGAGAAAAAAATGACTTTTTTTTTAACCTAGTGATGTATTTGTTGAATCCCTCTTTCCATTAGGGCACCTGGATCTATAACTTCATGCGATAAAATAAGTGTTATTCATATATGAGTGAACATAGTGTACTGTTCCTTCTTATGGGACTTACCACTGTTACTAGGGGACTCTTTTATTTTACTGGAAGCAGTTAGGAAAATCTCAGCAGGCCTTGGTACAATTATCATGGCCCCTAGTTTCCATCTAGTGCACTTCCAGCTTTGCTGTTCCTAGCCAGTGGGAATTTAGCAAACTACTTGGAAGGGGATCTGGTCACTGAGGCATCAAAATGTACCTTCTTCTCACACACCAGAAGGTAGAGATGTGGCCTGAAAGCTGTGCTGCACCTTTTCACACAGTGATTTCATCAGGGAAAGATTCCCAGGGTTGAAACACAATATCCAAAAATAAACACCTTTCAGTTCTTTCATTGTGGGGGTTCGTTGTCTTTCCTCCTTTTGTCTTGACTCTGGAAATCGGGTAAAGTATCTCGCAATGTTCAGAAGAAAATGATAATTTTAACTTAGGCCCTATGTTTATTAACTTTCCCTGGCTTCCACGAGCAAAAGCAGGGAGTGAGCTCTCAAAACATCTCTTTTACTAGCAGACTTAACCTATAGGTGCCTGTGACAGAAATATTTGAAAACATGATTAAATGAAACCACCCAAGCCAGGCACATTTTGAAAAATAAGCACTGTATTACTTCAATTTGCTGTAAATAGTAATTTACTTGCGTTATTTCCTTTAATTATAGTGTTCCATCTTTACAAGAGGCTGTATTTAGGAACAAAGGGACTAGTGTCACTGTAAGGTGTATGTTATAATAGGCACATTTGTATTAGGCTTCAATGGAAACCTGCAGTGTATTCAGCAATTCTGTGGCTCTTGTGACCACCAACCCTTCCCCTTCTCTGCTTTTGTCAATGTGGTGTCTTTTTTTTTTTTTTTTGTATGTGCTCATTTAGGCTCTTTCTGGTTATGCGTTTGTTAATATGTGTGGGTTATTTGTTTGTTTGTTTGTTTGTTTGTTTGTTTTCCAACCTAACAAGAGTTATATATAATCCAATTGTTCTTTTTTTTTTTTTTTTTTTTTTTTTTTAATAAACAGGAAATCAAGATATCTAGCAAAGCTATTTATACGCAGTAGGAAACCCCAGGTTGCAGGGAGGGCTAATATACAAAGACTGACAACCTATTTCTTTAAATGACAAGCTGACATATTTATTTTTATTATTTCACAAAAGTATTCTCCAGACTCATTAGTCACACTAAAACCTCTTTCTCCATTCCTGCAGAAAAAGTGTGGAGTCTTACTGCGAGCCAGATTCAGAGAAATACGAAAACTAAAAATTATTTTGTGGAATCAAAAAGGGTACTTGAGGTCCTGCAAAATAATGCACTGGAACATAAAATAGAAGATTTTTCCTGTTTGAATATATTTTTATATTGTTGATTTTTTGCAAAGTTAAATTATAGCTACATAAAGGGATTTTTATACTGAAAATTGACTTTATGTTATGCACAAGTTGCATTTCTACTTAATATCTACTCCTACTGGAATGTCAGTTCCTATAAAATCTATCTGATCTTTTTACCTGAATCAGACCCTTCAGAGCTTTTAGGGTATGAAATGAAACAGTCCTTTGTAAATGATAGAGCATCTTACAGTATTTAAAAAGTACAATATTGAGCCTCAGATGCAAAGTAAGTTGCCATAAAACAGGCTTATTTTTCTGCACTTAGTGTGACATTTTCCAGTAATAGCGTTTTCTACAACAAAAGTGAGAATTCATTTTTCTCAAAGAAATAATCACTTCAGCTTTTCAGTGTGCACATTTTTATCTGCCATTTGTGTAACACCAACATGGATATATAACATAATTTAGAGTGTCTTGAGCTGGAATTTAAAATAGCTACAGACCAAGATTTGATATTGGAAATACAAACAATGTGTATGCAAATATCATACTGGAAAAATACGTGTATCTGTTTTGCATGTCACTTAATGGAAAGCCTATTCATTGAGGCTTTCAAATAAGATTGAGTTAAACCACAGAAGTGCTTAAAGTGCCATTCATTTAATTAAGAAGTGACATGCTATAAAAAAAAAAAATCAGTTGTAAAGAAGAGAAACAGGAAAAATATTTTTAAATGCTCCAGATCCCATGCATTATTTGCATTGCACAACATCTCTCACGAACCACTCAGTAAAATGTGACTTACTTTGGAGAAAGAGTCAACTGACGAAGCATTTTAGAGTCCTGGGGATTTATAATGTCAGCATTACATGCCCTTCTGAGAATGGATAGCAATTTTGTTGACACAAAAGCAAAGGCTCCTTTTCTGCTTAAAAATTATGATACCGGCATCCACTTCATTAAATGCTTGAATGTGTCTTATGCTACACCTTACTCACTTACTATACTTACATATTACTTGCTTGTAAATTGACTGTTTCTTAATATGAGATGATATAAAAATACTGTCACAATCTCCTGTGTGAATTCAAACTTTATGGAAAATACTTTAGTTTACCTTGTTGCTTTCACTGAAGAGAAAAAGCATCATACTACTTTAGGTATCCAGAATCCTGGTGTGTCCATGCACAGTGTTTTATGACATCTGCATTTTACAGGAAAAGGGGGAGGAACAACACAGTTTTTACATTAACATAGATATACTAGAGAAGTGCCATTATTGAGTTAGCTACCTATTCCTGTCCATTCATGAATGAATAATGTTAGAATTAACATGAGCTATAGTGCATTATTTATTATTTCTCTGGGTTTGATGCTTAGCGGAGGTGCTAAAGGTCTAATGCCTTCTAAATGTAATTCATTTCCCTTTTTAATATGTTTTGCTTGCTAAAAGAGACACTTCAATTTTCCTTTGCTATTGGTATTTTGGGAAAATCTTTCTTAAATTAGAGTAATATTGAAATTATTTCAAGTTAATAGTTAAATAAATAGAACAATTAATTTAAAGCATGCAATTATTTAGTTTTCAGGAATAGGCCCTGAAGTAAACTTGAAATGTATGTATTTGGTTATTACCTGTAGCTGTACCATGAAAGCAAAAACAAAATTATGCTCTTGTGCTTGTTTTCTGTAGTATTTATTTCTGATGGTTCAAGAAATGCTAGCAAGAAAGCATCCAGACTGAAAGCTTGACACTGTTGAAGTAATGGGACTTTCATTCACAGTAGCACAACCCCTTCAGTGATTGTTTGTTCTTGTTTAAACAAGATTCTTATTTATGCTGTTAAAGACTGAAGATTAATATTTTATGATTCATAATACACATTGTTGAAGCTTGGTGAAGCAGGCAGTAAAACAGACACTTCCTAAGAAGCATTTTCAGCACAAGCAAAATTGCCCAGACACTGCTCAAAAGAGGTTGTTCAAATGGGCTCAAACAGTTGAGTGATCTGTATAGAAATTAAGAGTATTAGTTACAAGCTGGGAAAACACCCTTTCTAATTGTAAAAATATAGCTGTTGTGTGTCAAGGGCAAATTAAACAGAGAAAGCCTCCAGAACCTTACAAACCACTGTGAGAATGCTTTCTCACCTGTGGGTATATCTGATTATCAGTCTTAAGTTATGAGGCTTTTGGCAAGGCGTGCAAATTCCTGCAATGACTTCAGTCTACTAAAAACAAGCTGTTGGCTAGTGCTCTTGGCAAGCTTAGGGTTTGCAGTGAGCCTTCTGCAAAAAAATGTTTTGGTCCTTAATCATTTTGGAGAACAATTGCTTCCTCAGGGCTTCTGTCTGCAATGTGAGTTGACGTGTCTCTTCTGTTGAGATGCTATGTGATGTGTCCCAGTTAAACACTTTATTTTGGAATGGAGTATTAATTTAATCTTTGAATTTGCTAACTACTTTTTCAAGGGTTTTCACAATTCCTCAGGAGTTCCCTGTGCATCTCCATGTAACTTCCCAAATTGCTACTTTCCAGAATCCGAAGAATAACCTAATCAGGATCATAGAATTGTAGAGTCATATGGTTTGGTTTGGAAGGGGCCTTTAAGATCATCTAGTACCAATCCCCCTGCTATAGGCAGGGATACCTCCCTCTAGATCAAGTTACTCAAAGCCCCATCCAGCCTGACCTTCAATGCTTCCAGGAAGGGGGCACAATCACTAAAAGAAAACTCCCAAACAACCCAAATTACAGGTATGCAGCCCTGCAGTGGACACAAAAAGGTAGGCAGAGCTAGAAGGATCTTCTTTCTTTGAAGGTTTGTGAGGATGTTTAATGATAAAACTGGACAAGATGAAGAGTCACCACACCCTCAAGTTTTCTTCAGATAATGAATTAACAGGTACTATGGTGCACATTAATGTCATTATTAACAAGCATTCCAGACAACAATAGAAAATGTGAAATTCAACCATTGCAATTGTGTATGCTGCCATGCAAGAGCATCTGGCTGGTTATGTGGGCTAAGCATTGAGACCGACCGGCCTTGGTGGGCTGCTCCTTCTGTGTGCAAGCCTCACAAGCTCCTCCTGCACTGCCTTCAGTCTTTGCAGGCATTTTTCAGCTTGAAATCTGTTTTAGGATCTCAATATCCTTTTTTTTCTTTTTTTTTTTTTGCTGTCATGTCAGTATTAGAAGACAGTACATACATTATCAGTTACGAAATGCAATGAAAAATCCATAGCAACAATAATCTGAAACTGTAGAAGGGGGTACAAGAATGGCACATTTTCTATGCATTAAATGCCAGCTAACTTTGGGAATTTCAGCAGATCACAAAGGATTGTGAAAGAAAAGAACAGCAATAGTTGCAGCTTAGGTATGGGTAGCTTCTTCTTCCATTTTATGAAGAACAAAGCTTTGACCCACAGTAACTTTATTTAACTCCTGTTTATTCTAGCAGTAATTACAAATTTAAGTAAGGGCTAGACAATCAATGTGTGTTAGGAAACTTGGTCTATGTGGTTTGAATAGGATTGTGTTGAAACTTGTTCCCTAAGCCTTTAAATGTCTCTTACCTAAAAGCTTAAGGTAAAGTACGAAACTGTAATAAACAAGTGAAGAAATTTAAACTATCTAATTAATTAAACTCATAGAAAATTAGTATTAAAATTGCATTCCTTGCAGTACTACTATTTACAGCTAATTTTTTTTTATTTCACATTGAAAATATAAATGGCTTTAATAGCAGAGACACTTCAGAAAATGCACTTTCCTAAACGATTTTAATTTTGGTATTGCACTGAAGTGAAGGCAAATGATTTGGATTATTATTATCATTATTTTGTGTGAAAATCCATGTTACCATTTTTGTATGTATGATTTATTTTCGTGACATTTTGGAAGTGCAGAATGTTTACAGAGATTTCCAGCTGCCCCAACATAAAGCAAGTGAACAACCATACTCTGAATTAAAAAAAAAAGACCTTGTAGTCAACACTCATTAACCAACCAACCAAACAAAGCAGGGACAAAACAGCAGAAGGCTGCAGTCAGAATCCTAAAGCATATTTGTGTCCTGCATCTTCTCATGATTGATGCATTGCACTCGTGGCATTTGACAAACATTGTTTTGCAGGTAGTTAGCATGATGACAAATTAACAAATGAAATAAATGGATTACAAAGCATTTACACAGTCATTTATGCTTTTTTCATATCCAGTCTGGATTACTACAAAGTGATCAGAGGCCAGTTAAGAAGAGATATATAAGCTTTACAAGGTGCAACATGCTGCAGGCTGATTAATGCAGAAGGATTAATGAACATAATTTTGAATCAGTAGCTTTTGTCTTATGCCATTTTGCTCATTTTGTTATTAATAGGCACTGAAATCATGACCCTTATTTCATAAATCGTCAAAGGACTGGTAATGGGCTGATAGCATTCTTGAAACATCTTTGAAACAGCCTCGGATGAACAGGGACAAAAGAGATGATCATCCAGGAGCAAATATCTGAGAAGCAGGGTAAATTACTTTGGATGACGGTCCACTCTATCATGGCAGCAGTGCTTCTGGCTCCTCCATATTTTACTGATTTAGTACTATAAGCTTCATTGGACTATTGCTGGAGGGTTCTCAGGTGTGGAATGACTTAACGGAGAGTCTCTCAAAATCTGTGGTGGAGAATTTTTCATACATGTCATCCCTTGGTACATGGTAGTGTGCTGCATTTGTGGACAGTGACTAGAAGTGCTCCTTTCTGGAACAGACCTCACAAGATTTAGGTGTTTTTTGCAGAGGATTTGCCAGGGTTCTCTGGAGCAAACCACAGCACAAAGGTGCCCATTGCTTTGCATCAGTGTGTGGTGCTGGCCTGCTACAACTGCCAAGATGCTGTTCTTCTGAGGTCTCTTTCTTGTTCTGTGATAAACTTCTTAAAATTTGGTTTGCCCACACTACACCACAAGCTGCAGACATCATGATCCTAAGCATATTCCATGGATGCTTACCATTGTCTTGTTTTGGACAAATAATCAGAAAGGTAATTTGTACCAAAAACATTTTGGGTTCATTGTTTTTTTGATTTTAAGTTTGATTATTTAATGATGCATGGTAATTTTTTATGTGTTGTTAATCTGATGTGTACCATAAGATAAAGGAAACTTTTGATCTGACACAGTTTAGCAAGTTAACACATGTCATCTGAGCTGTGGTAACTGCCCAATTTTCTGTTCTTTGCCTGTGGCAGCTGCTTAGTAGTTCTATTTAACTGGCCCCCAGAGAAAGCACCTGCAGAGATTTGATGTACTGCTGTCTCACCCTTACAAGCATGCGAAGCTGTGAGTTTCTCAATTTGACCACCACAGTTGACCGCATACTTGTGGTATCTTGAATTACAGTGTATATATTTGTACGGAAAATATTGAAAGCCAGCTGGGAAGCTCTCCCCAGTTATAGCACTGAACATCTGCAGGATGAGCAACTCACACTCTGGGAGAACATAACTGCCTCTCCGTGCCTATATGACTGCTAGAGGACACATTTTCAGTGGTAGCTGTTATACATTTGTGGTCCCTGAGGTGATGAGGTAGAGAGCCAAAAGTTTGGCGTATGATAGGGAAGTTGGTATGGGCTCTAGGGGAATAAAGTCTGACGCTGCAGGCTTGTAACTCATTTTAGAAATTAAGATGCACTATTTTTGGAGGTGTTTGCTACAGAACACCACACCTTGTCTGAAGTGCTAAGGTGGAAAAGAGAATGAGTTAATAGGCAAGGGAGTGATGACAATTAAGTGCTACTTATGCCTTAAGGTGGCATGAACAGGTGTCTAAGAAAGGGAAGGAAGGGGAACAAAAGGAGGTGAATTAAACTTTATATAAGAGCTGTGACTTCAGGCTTAAACCAGTAGCTAAAGAATTAATTTGTAGAACAAAACCTTATGACCAACCTATTCCAAGGCTATTCTGTGCATTAAAATTTAGGAAAAAAAATCAGGTTCATGAAAGACAGGTCCTGTTTAACCAGCCTCATCTCCTTCTATGATCAAGTGGCCTGCCTGGTGGATGAAGGAAAGGCTGTCAACATAGTCTACTGAGAATTTAGCAAAGCCTTGACACTGTCTTCCACAGTATTCTCCTGGAGAAGTTGGCAGCCCATGGCTTGGACAGGTACACACTTTGCTGGGTAGAGAAGTGGTTGGAGGGCCAGGCCCAGAGAGTGGTGTTGAATGCAGTTAAATCCAGCTGGCAACTGGCCATGAGTGGTGTTTTCCAGGGGTCAGTATTGGAGCCCTGTCCTCCTCAGTATCTTTACTGATGACTTGGATGATTGAGGGCACCCTTAAGTAAGTTAGCAGATGACACCAAGCTGGGAGAAAGTGGCCATCTACCTGAGGGTAGGAAGGCTCTACATAGGGGTCTGGATAGGATGGACAGGGATGAAGCCTGCGGGATGAAATTCAACAAGTGCCAGGTCCTGCACTTTGGCCACAACAACCCCACGCAACACTACAGGCTTGGGCAGACTGTTGGGAAGACTGTAAGGAAGAAATGGATCTGGGGACTTTGGTCATCACTTGGCTGAACATAAGCCAGCAGTATGTCCAGGTAGCCAAGAAAGCCAATGGCATCTTGTCTTGTATCAGAAATAATGCAGCCAGCAGGAGCAGGGAGGTGATTGTCCCCTTTTACTTATTACTGATAAGGCTGCACCTTGAGTGCTGTGTTCAGTTTTGGGCCCCTCACTACAAGAAAGACATTTCTCTATGTTCAGAGAAAGAGAATGAAGCTGTGAGGAGAATGGAGCACCAGTCTTATGGGGAGTTACTGAGAGAACTGGGATTGTTTAGTCTGGAGAAGAGGAGGCTTAGGGGAGACCTTATTGATCTCTACAATGACCTGAGAGGAGGCTGTGGTGAGCTGGGTGTCAGCCTCTTCTCTCAGATAGCAGGGATAAGATGAGAGGGAATGCCCTCAAGTTGTGCCATGGGAGGTTCAGGTTGGATATTTGGAAAAATTTTGTCTCCAAAAGAGTAGTCAGGTGCTGGAACGGGCTGCCCAGGGAGTCGGTTGAGTCATCGTCCCTGGAGGTGTTCAAGAAATGTTTAGGTGCACTGAGGGATATGATTTAGTGGAGAAATATTGGTGGTAGATGCGTGATCAGATTAAGTGATCTCGGAGGTCTTTTACAGCCTTGGTGATTCCACAATCTTACAATTCTATGGTGTTTAGCTACATCCTCAATCACACTTTTGGTTCAGCATAGCTGCTTCCGCTAATTAAGAATTAAGAATGTGTGGAGAAAGCAAAGAAACATTGCATTCAGTCAGCACTATAGGAAAAGGAAAAATAAAGAGTGTGTGGCCTTCAAGAGCTAAGCCCTGTAGCCCGCAGGACAAACCTGTATGTAGAAGGCAGTGGACCTGGGGCAGAAGGAGGCTCTGGTTGTGTTCTGAATTTCATGATGCATTTGAACAGTTGCCTTGACCATACTGGAATAATTAATGTGACTTGATATTTCTGAGTGTACTTCACTACTGATTTATGCATTACCATAAGCTCACAACTGTCCAAATGTACCTGTAGGGCCTCAGCTAAAGGTTTTGAAGTCAGTATCAGTCTGAAGAGAATGTGAGGTGGATCATGCCCTTGAACAAATACTTCCAGAAGGCACACTGTGCGTATAGAGAAGTGTTTTCTTGCTAAGCTGACATCTTAAAATTAAACATTCTTTTGACTCCAGGCCTTAAATGAAATGGGACAAATTTTCTTCTCCTATTTTTTAATGATGCAAAAAATAAGTTTAAGCTTCTTTTTATTTTAAAGTGACTATGTAACTTTTTTCAGACTCTTCTAACTAACTCACCAAAACAACAAAAAAATGCCCTAAACTCACAGATGGAGGAGAAAGCATCAGAAAGTACTGACTTAAAATGTCTTAAAGTTTTAAGTTTGGAAAGCAGGGAATGAATGGAAACTCTTTTGCAACCGTAAGAACTCTTTTTGCAGTGGATGCCAGTTTGTGGGTGTTTGTGTGTCAGAGCTTGTGACATAGTTATTGTGATTATATTTTCTGTGCATGCTTATGAATCACTCATAAATAGATCACAGTTTCTGCTACTGCTTTGCTATCTGTAAGCATAAACTCAATAATTTGGATGATTAAATTTCAGAATGTCCATAAACCAATTGCTGTACTGTGTCACTTCTGACTGTTCACGTGAGGTGACTGATTAACTACATTACAGAGTAAGCTTTCAACTTCCCTTTTGGAGAATTTAAACTTGTAAGAAGTCTAAACAATGAATATAAAATTAAATTCTTCAGAATGTAACAGCTAAAGGATCTGACTTAATTCCTTTTTTTCAGTCTTCACCCAATGGGGAGTGAGTGCTGCATGTCTTCTGTGAATTTGAGTAAACTTCTGCTCATTTCAGTTATGCTGCTGAATCAAAAGACTGACTCCTAGGAGCTGCTCACCATCAGTTTAGCATAGTGTTAGTAAGTCTTTTTTTTTTTTTTTTTTTTACTACTTTTTGTATTTAATAACTTGATATTACTATTTATAGTTATATTTAATAACTCTATGACAATTTATTTAATAACTTATCTTGCATAGGATTCAGAATCTGAGAAAAAAAAAAAGAACTGTATATGTGTGCAATTTCTGTTACTATTCTGTTGTAACCGATTATTTCTAGTCCAACAATTCTGTAAAACAAATGCACTATTAAAACTTTTGGAGGATGGATACCAAAGGACCTTTTGAGGTGGTACGTCTTTGCATGCCCAGCCTTTATGTATTGTTAACACCTGGGTGACGCCTGAGGCATGCCAACCAGTAATTATATACCTTCATTTTTCTTTCCTGACAGTCTGTCATCATTCATTTTAAATATGAGTTAAAGAGAATCTTCATGTCTACCCCTTCACCCTGTCCCAAATTCTACAGTATCTTCTCCAAAATCATATTTGTTTCACCAGCAGGTTATATAGTGGGGTTCACTACAACTGTTTGCATAGAAAAGAAAAAAATAATACAGTTCTGGATCTTCTGAACAGCTGCAGAACAGATTATTTAAGAAACTCTAATGGAGGAAGCTACTTGCAATTAATTTTTTTTTAATATTAAATTCCTAATGATCATCAAGATAGTTATTTTGATGTTACTTTACGTAAGGTCTATCATGGTTTTCACCTTAGAGGAAGTCAATCTTGAAACAGAATTTGTATGTAATTCATGCAGAGTCATCTCAGCAGTGGGATTCTTTGAGAAACAAGGAGGCATAAAACACTTGCATCTTCCGTGAGTGAAAGTTGGGTTGGAAATAAGGAGTTCACCTCTTCATATGAAAGTACAGTTGGAAGATGAAAGCAATCAGTAGGTAATCTAGTCCGATCTCTTGTATAATATGAGCAGCAATTTCTGTAATGAGCTTAATCATTTGCTTGTAATTAATACATATGCTGCATTTCACTTAGGTAACTCTTACAGAAAAGTTTCCAATCTTCGCGTGAAGGCATTAAGATGTGAGGAAACCACATGTGCATTGGTCATTGTTCAGAAAGTAATCATTCTTGCAGTCAATAAATAGATAATTTCCCATTGTGCTTGTGCTTAGCCTTACCTGGTGACTTGCTTTGCCTTTCATGATTTATTAAAATTATGTCCACTATTTTGTACATTGTAAGCAAACCACCTCTCACTATTGTTTTTGAAAAGTTGGAAAGATTCCTTATAATCATAGAATCACCAAGGTTGGAAAAGGCCTCTAAAATCATCCAGTCTAACTGTCCACTCATCACCAGTATTTCCCACTAAATCACATCCCTCAGTACAACACCTAAACATTTCTTGAACACCTATTGGGATGTTGACTCCACCACCTTCCTGGGCTGTCCGTTCCAGAGCCTGATCACTCTCTCGGAGAAGTATCTCCTGACATTGAACCTAAATCCCCTCTGGCCCAACTTGAGGCCATTCCAAGGGAGAAAAAGCTGACTCCCACCTCACCACAACAACTCTTCAGGCAGTTGTAGAGATCTATAACGTCACCCCTGAGCCTCCTCTTCTCCAGACTGAACAATCCCAGTTCCCGCAGCCTCTTCTCATAAGGCTTGTGCTCCAGACACGTCACCAGCTTCATTGCCCTTCTCTGAATGTGCTTCAGGGCCTCAATGTCTTTCTTGTAGTGAAGGGCCCAAAACTGAGCACAGTACTCAAGGTGCAACCTTATCCGTAATAAGTAAAAGGGGATGATCTTCTCCCTGCTCCGACTGGATGCACTATTTCTGATACAAGGCAGGATGCCATTGGATTTCTTGGCCACTTGGGCACACTGCTGGCTCTTGTTCAGCTGATTGTTGACCAAAATCCCCAGATCCATTTCTTCCACACAGTCTTCCCAACAGTCTGTAACATTGCCTGAGGTTTCTGTAGCCAAAGTGCAGGACCTGACACTTGATCTTGTTGAACTTCATCCCACTGGCCTCAGCCCAGCTATCCAGACTATCCAGATCCCTCTGTAGGGCCTTCCTACCTCCTGCCAGGCCTTATTCCATCCATATAGGGATTGATTTGTTCTCAAATGATTGATGCCACATTCCATGCACATTCAATGTCTTTCTCAAAAAAGTACGCTGTATCTGAAGGAAACGTTCCAATATTAGTCTTGCTAGTGCTATAAGTGGTGTCTAAAAATCATCTTGTCTTCTTCCCATTTATTGCTTTGTGTATTTCTGAGGATGACAGAATTTGCTAAATCACTGTAATGGAAGCTTACCTTCACCCGTTGCGTACACAGATGACCTTTAGGTTTTCCCCCACCCTTCCCATGGCTTAGACTGTGGCTATGGTCAACAATTTTTTTTCTGTATATGTATAACTTTGCAGATGATTGCATTATTGATTGCAGTTTGATAGCATATCCATGCCTCTCTCTTCTCAACTTCATTTGTCATTCTGCCAGGACATGTGACAGCTGTAAGTTTGATTAAATCTTTGACTAACAAAGCCAAATATGTATCATAGCAAATCACCTGCAGAAGGTGATTCACAGCTTTTTGAAACTCATCTATGAGCCATTCTCATAAAAAAATCAAAGTTTTTTTTTTTTTTTTTTTTTGGTCAGGATATACTTTTAAATATACCCTGATGTCTAGTGGTAGTGTGCATGTTCTTCATAGAATCATAGAATCATAGCATGGCTTAGGTTGGAGGAGGACCTTAAAAATCATTTAATTCCAACAGGTCATGGTCAGGGCTGCCACCCACCAGATCAAGTTGCCCAAGACCTCATCTAACTTGGTCTTGAGCACCTCCAGGGATGGGGCACCAACAGCTTCTCTGGGCATCATGTGCCATTGCCTCACAACCTTCTGGGTGAAAAATTTCTTCCTAACATCTAAACTAAATCCACCCGTTTTTAGCTTAAAGCCATTCCCCCTTGTCCTATCACTATCAGACCATGTAAAAAATCAGTCCCTCTCCTGCTTGTAAGCTCCATTCAAGCACTGAAAAACCACACTGAAGTATCCCCAAAGCCTTCTCTTCTCCAAGCTAAACAAGTCCAACTCCCTCAGCCTTTCTTTATAGGAGAGGTGCTCCAGCTCTGGTAACATTCATGGCTCCCTGCTGCTCCAACAGCTCCAGTATCTTTCTTATGCTGGGGGGCCCAGATCAGGACACAGTAACCTAGGTGGGTACTTTGTGAGGTACAGCCTCACAGCAGCACAGTTGAAGGGGACAATCATCTCCCTCTCCCTGCTGGCCACCTCTCTTTCAGTGCAGCCCAGGATACAGTTGGCCTTCTTGGCTGTGAGCTCAAACTGCTGGCTCATGTCCAGCTCTTCTTCCACTAGGACCCCCAAGTCCTTCTTTTCAGGCTTGCTCTCATTGAGTTCTTCTCCCAGCCTGTACTCTTATCTGGGATTGTCTCGATCCAAGCTAAACACCTTGCACTTGGCCTTGTTAAACCTCTGTAGATTCTCATATGCCCATTTTTCAAGCATGTCCAGGTCCCTCTGGATGGCGTCCCTTCCTTCTGTTGTGTCAACTGCATCACTCAGCTTGGAGTCATCCTCAAACTTGCTGAAGGTATACTCAATCCTTCTGTCTATGTCACTGATAAAGATACTGCAGAGCACTGGTCCCAAGACAGATCCCCAGGGGATACAACTTGTGACCAGCCTCCACCTGGACCTAGAGCCATTGGTAACAACTCTCCAGCTATGACTAGTCAACCAATTCTTTGTCTGTCAGATGGTCCAGTCTTCTACTTCCAGTCCTTCCATTAAAGGATTCTTATCCTTTAATTCTTTGTGATGTAAATTCTACATGAATTTTTCATTAATCTCCCCTGGATTAATACCAGGATTCATGACCCCTAGTTACAGAGGTCGTCTACTTGCACTTCTATTGAGAGCTTTCACAAGATTAATGTTCTCTAGGCATCTGAGTCTTTCTGCTATTGCGTGATGTGTGGCAGATGAGTATCAGCAAGCAAGGCTTTCCATCTAATTCTTAAGGAATTCTTGGTGAAGAATTTTCTGAATCTTCTGTTTTTTAGATATTTACCTCTTGTGGATGGTGTTCAAGATTCTTTTTAATTACTTACAGACTGCAAAATACTGCATTGCCCTGTAGTTTCATGCATCATCCATTTTATTGCCACAGCAACTGCTCTTCTCAGTGACCAGGCCTTAGATCTTGTCTAGATACTGTCATGGTTCTATGTTTTTTTGTTTTTGTTTTTTGTTTCCGGGTTTCAGTATTCCACATCAAAACATCATGTAGTGTACGGGGCATTAAAGTGTCACTGCCCCAATCCCAGGTACCTATCCCTGTACATTACAGCAGTCACGGGATCTGGCCCTTCTGGGTGGGGGGGGCGCTCTCTTGCTGCCTTGCAGTGGGTGCTGGAGGGTGCTTTCCTGGCCGTTCCAAGCTTTTCAGGTTTGACTCGGTCCTGGGAACTCTCTCTCTCTCTCATCTTGTCTGATTTATTGATCTCAATTTCAATTAAATTGTATATATTGTGTTATCTTGTATTCCAGTATTATAGTAAAATAAGTTTTCCTCCATAGATTGTTGCCGCTGCTCTTTTCCTCCCTTCCTTCTTTCCCATTTTTTGTGGGACTGGGGTAGGGGGGGAGGGCAGAGGCCTGTCGCCCCTGTCACAGACATAGATTGATCTGATCAACTCGGTGACAGATACAATTGCAGTGAACACCACTCCTTTGCTTCATCATGATTTATAAATACTATGGGAATGGTCTGTCCCCTGACTTATAGGTGTGATTTTCACTGACTTCAGAAGCACTTGCAGCAAGTACAGTAAATGCAGGGTAGAATGAGATAATGTCATCTAGTTGATAAGTTGGTTGAATGAAAGAGATTTCTCTCTACAGTGCTTACCTTTCTCTGATGGGACTTTCAGATATAGTCTAAACAAAATAGTTAAATCATGAACCTGTAGGTTGTGAATAAATATATGTATGTCTGGACATCACTTGATATGTGTATTATGTTACAGAGACGATTATCAGTGATTTTAAGAAAGCTAGTCATATATAGATAAAAATGATTTCAGTGGAAAACCAACAGTTTAGTAATTATTACTGAAAACAGTCCTCAGCATGTTCAGGAGTGAACAAAGTCATACATACATCTACAGAAAAGTATTTTAATTGAGTTTGTAACGTTCCTATGATTTCTTTGAAAGACCAGAAGCATGCATGTTTTAAAGTGTACTATAAGCAATTATGCTTGACTATTACAAACATATTTTCTTGAAGTATACTGATAACAGTTAAACTGGTGTTTGTTAAGGAGATGACTCAATGAAAACGATAAGAATTGGCATTATTTTTGCTACTGCTTCTAATGCATCATCAACTACAGGTACAAGAAGTATATATTTGGTGGAAGACAGTTCTGAAGAACAGAAAAAGATCTGAGGAAATCTCATTCAATTAACTGAAAATAGCAAAAATAACAATCCAGACTGAGGCGTGTTTCAGAAAAGAATATGCTTTTTGGCTCTGATTTGCCCTGCATTGACTCATACAGTTTATGGGAAATATGTCAAAGCATCTTGTAATAGCAGAGGAACAAATAATGATTGGTAACCATAAATGTTCATGAAAACAAACAAATAAACTTGTGTACACCCACATGTACATAATGGCAAACAATAGCAGCCCTAAACATTGCTTAGTTTAGTGCAGAACCTGAAAAACCTTTTGCCCAAGTTGTGCTGAAATTTTCTAGGCAACTTTATCTGATTATCCCCTGTTCTGACATGTTTTATGAAAAAAATACAGGAAACTGTACATATCTTCTTCATGCCAGCAGTCAGAAAGAACAAAAGACTCAACTTGCAGTTGAAAAACCTCAGAAATGCAGAAACAAATGACGTTCCATCACCCATTATATACAGTCTCTGTGCTAAACAGCCTGTATTAGAAATAGCATGCACTAGCAAATAGTGGCACTTTATTTCTTTCTTGACAGACTTCAGAAGAGTTTTCTGAAATTGTCTTATGTACAAAGATATTGAATAAAACTAAAGTAGATGTTGATGCACTAGCTCCTGTATTAAAAGTGATTTAGATATGAGTTAGTTTGATCCAAAACCAATATTGTCCAGTAACAGTAGCAATAAATAATGTCCAGATCTTTTAACAAAAGTGGTATTTAGAAACCTTTAAATAGAAAATAAAGTTTATTTAATAACAGTGTGCTTTGTGGACGAAAAATAACTCTGCAAGTTATAAAACAGCATGGTCTGAAGCAAGTAACTGTAATCTGGATTCAGGTACAAATAACAAATAAAGGTTTTATGCAGATGGATAAACTATAAAATGTAAGTGCTATGACAGTGTAAATGATACTTACCAACAGCTGTCTTTTATACTCTGACACACATCAAAGTTTCAAAATGTACCTTGTGATAAAGAACATAATATATCAGCCTGGATTATGTCATTCACCTCAGCTTCTTCCACTAGAAGGTGTGATAAGGCTCAGACCATACAATAGTCCAGTATGTCTGGGTTTCTTGAGAAGTATGTAAGGTGCAAAATAATGTCAATTTTTAATTGCAGGAAGACCATTAGATGAGAATAAACACTGAGTTACAGGAGCTCAGTCACTGTCCAAGTGTGGGAAAGCTCTTCCTTCTCTGAAAGACTCTATAAGGGGCAGTGGAGGTCTTCCTGACATTAAAGATTTTATAGGTGATCAAAACTGATTAACCAGAACAAGATAATTCTTTTTACAGAGAGATTACTACTCTGTCAGATATCCCATATTAAGAAAGAAGTTTTGAGAACAAATTTCCATGTTCGCCTCTTCTTTTATAAAATGATTCTTATAGAAGTCCAACGTTTAGAGTTAGATATTGCAACAGTAAAGAGACCATATTTCTATGTTATATCTGTAACATATTTCATAAAATTTAGTTCCAGTTGGCTGGATGTGCTGCATCATGTCTCAGAAGAGTTGTTCCAAAGAGACTGCGGCTGCAAATATTTCAGACATTAAAGCAAAAAGGAAGCAAGATAAAAAGTGAAAGTGCTGAACACAACTGACCAAATTAGAAAATAAGAAAAAAGATGTGGGAAGTAAATATGAAAGCAAGGAAATAAAAGATGCTGCAGTATACAATCCAGGAAAATACTGCAGGTAGTGTTTTAGAAGCAGCTGCATTTCTTGATGTGAAATATTTCCGGCTTTAATACAACCAGTCTCTATGCATTTGTACTTTGTTAATATTATAACACTTACATTGAGTAGTAGAAACACAAAGTATAGAGGAATTACAGAAAATACAACTCGGATTCGTAAATGCCATTTTTGTCTGTAGAAAACATACAGATAAATTTACCTGGGAAAGGTAAATTTACAGAGACTCTTCAGAGCGTTTAGAAGAACAGATTCCAAATAGGGCACCCTTCTGATTCTGTGTGCAGGTCCGAGGGGTACTCTCTACTCTTACTGGCAGGAATTACTGGTCTGCATTGTGCAGTTGCTGCTGTTCTGCAAACTATGGGTGGAGACGATGGACTTCATCCTTCTGCCAGTCATGGCACTGGTTGTCAGAGGCTCATTATGGTTGTCTTCTGCACAGAGGCTTTAAGGGAAGAGGACACTTGTATCTTCACTTTTCTTCCTTTGCACCATGTGAAGTAATACAATTTCCCTTCTGCACTTCTGTGATTTATAATCTCCTACATATTTCTGCTGATACGTGGAGTCATTGCTACTTTATTATTAGTAGTAGCATTTTGTGTTCACTCAGCTATCTATTAAAATGTCTCTGAAATTCACAGCATTGGTAATCCAAGAATCCTCTTCTTGGATTTAGAGCTGGTAAAAGTGATACAGATTTTACATTCTCAATGCCTATATGTAATTTTTGGATGTAATGAACAAATCTTAAATGCAAATTTACATGTAATTTGTATAGACACACTTGAGTTTTAAGAATATAGTGTTAAGAGATGGAAAAAAAAATATGTATACATTTTTATTTTGGCATATTTCTGAGCTGTAAAACAAACAAACAAACAAACAAACAAACAAACAAAACAACAACCAGAAAACTCATTTGGACATGAACTTAGTATGGTATTTTTCATCAATCTCATTAAACAAACAAACAAACAAAAAAAGAAATCAAAAATCAAAATCATTTGATTATCCATTCATAAAACATGAGTTAAATAAATTCGCCAATAAATATTTTTAGCACATCTTGAATAAAAATGCTTTTAGTTGTAAATAATGTATTTTATTTTTAAAATTGCTGAACCCATTATATTTCCAAAGATAATTTGACAAGGTCTAGGAAGGCTCAGGAAAGATGGATGATACCTTTGTTAGGATAACTGGGAGCCTATCTGGATACACAAAGATACCTCTGCTCCAGCTTTCCCGAGTTCATTATTGCTTTGTTTGCATTCTCATGTTATCTAGCCTTCCTAGAAGCAGAGACCTCAGAACCTCCCCACAAATCCTGCTTGCATCAGGAGAGTATCACTACTCCCTGAGAACCACACCTCTCCTGGATATTAGCCAATGCTGCTATGAAGTAAATAGGGATGGGGCCACATCCTTGCCCCCCCAGCAATGGTCAGCTGCAGAGGTGTCCGTCCCTATTCACTTCACTGCATCAAGTCAGTGGGAAATAGGGCCACAAAGTTGGTGAAGGGCCTGGAGCATCTCTCCTATGAAGAAAGGCTGAGTGAACTGGGTCTGTTCAGCCTTGAGAAAAGAAGACTGAGAGGGGACCTGATCCAGGTCTATAAATATCTAAGGTGTGGGGGGCAGAATGGCGAGGCCGGACTCTTTTCAGTGGTGAGTGGAGACAGGACAAGGGGAAACGGCTGGAAACTGCAGCACAGGAAGTTCCGCACAAATGCGCGCAAGAACTTCTTTACAGTGAGGTGACGGAGCACTGGAACAGGCTGCCCAGGGAGGTGGTGGAGTCTCCTTCTCTAGAGATGTTCAAGACCTGCCTGGATGCCTACCTGTGCGACCTACTGTAGGGAACTTGCTTTGGCAGGGGAGTTGGACTTGATGATCTCTGGAGGTCCCTTCCAACCCCTACAATTCTGTGATTCTGTGATTGTGTGAAATCCAATCACCCCCCAGCAGTAGGATGTTTCTCCTTTCAGATGGTGTTTTATTTTTGCCTAACAGCTGGCCTGGTGGACTCTCATCCTACAGAGAAGGGCAACACATTAACTAAGTTGCAATGGATATTACTGCATGATGTGACAATGCTGACATCCTCCCCTGGAAAAGGAGAACCTCAGTCGTGTGGATGCCAGACCCTGACAGGAGGTAAGTTTGTGACATGCTGACATGTGTGGACGCTACACTGTAGGTAAGGGGTGGGCAGCCTAGGCAGCTGCCTACACACTGTCAGTCCAAACCAGATACTCTTTCCTCACCATTGCTGCCTGCTTGCAATCTGAAAAGTTAAACAAACAAACAAACAAACAAAAAACTGGGGTTTTTTTTGGGGGGGCTTTTGGGTTTCCTAAATACTCTCAGGTATCATAAATCATTTACTAGTAATAAAGATTAGTTATGACAAAGGACTGTAGTTCAGAAGTAGGAAAATGAACAGTTAAAGGTATGATTAGTTTTTACTGCGTAGTGCAAAAAGAAGAGGCCATTGAAACATTAATGCTAAGTGAATCCTCTAAAACTTTCAGCTATTTTCATGATGTTAACATTGCTCAGATCCTGCACATTAAAGAAAGGCTAAATAATGTCTATATTCCGACTTCTGCAGTGTTTTTCATGAGTTTTGCTGATGTTCCAAGGCATCCATGATGGCAGACACTTAACAAGTTCATTTGAAATTTTCAGTTTTAAAGTACAGAAGCCATTAATCACCATTTAGAATCATAGAATCATAGACTTGGGTTGGAAGGGACTGCAAGGATCATCAAGTTCCAACACCCTGCCGTAGGCAGGGCCATCAATCTCCAGATCTGGTACTAAACCAGACTGCCTAGGGTCCCATCCAAGTGTTTACCTATCTTTTTTATTTTTTCAAGATATTAGTTGTTTAAATAATCAATATAATAATCAATATAATAATAATAATACTGTCATGAATAGAGTTTTTTTTAATGTGAGAAAAGACACAACACCAATAGGATCAATGAGGCAAACTTGAGATTAGGAAAATAATATCATGCTTCAAGGAGCATTAAAATATGTTTAAATTAATCATGGATTAATACTGTAAAAATGGAATACCTGTTGCTGCTAATCTCTTAGAAGCAAACTGAGCTATTGAAGACAACACTGTACAACATTGTCATGTGTGAAATGAGGAAGGTGTTTTCAACTTTTCTTTTGGTAAAATACAAATAATAGTAATAAAGAATACTGGTGAAATGTTTGTTTCAGTAAAGCTTTCCTCAGGGCTGTGGTAGAGTTTCTTGTCTAGTAAAGGAGGCAAATAAAGTCACATCCTGTAATAATCCAGGTACGGAACTGCACTTGGAAAGCAGTCAAGAAGAATAAAATTCTATGATTATATTCTGGAATAAAATTTAAGATATGATGTAATTCCATTTGCTTAGACTTAAACAGTACCTTCTTCTGCATATTCTAGGGAAGGAAATCTTTATTTTGCAATATTGTATTAAAGCAATACATAATTTCTCTTTTTTTTATCTGCTGAAAAATTAGGCAAGAACTTGAATAAATATCTCTCAACATTTCTATGCTTTTACAGCATGAAGCACTACTACTCAAATTACTAAATAACATTTAAAAAGGAGCAATTCTTAGGCAAAAATAATCAAATTGTGAGGAATCACACATCAGCCTTACCAACTGCCTTGGGTAATGTGTTCAATACAATTGCTGCATGAAGCAGAAATATTATATACATAATCTGTTGGTGTAAACTTTTCTGAAATTTAAAGATCAAGCATTCCAATTTGATAATAGCACACCTGAGTTACAGACTATTTTTTGAATGAAGTCTATTTTTAAGTCATTTAATAATTATAAATTTCATATTTTGAAGAGTTCATTTTATTTCATCGTTAAATTTGTCAAAGATAAGATGAAACTGCTCTAATTATTCAAGGCCTCAAGTTTCAAGTCTGATTTATTTATGTAGCAATTCCACTAAATTGACAAAGAGAAATATACAGATTTAATATTTCCATCCTCTACCATTTTGCTAGAGACTCTGGCCACTAACCAGCAGGGATCCTTAGTGCTCCTAAGGCCACCGTGTTTGTAATTGATTAAAAGTGGATGAGCAGACTAGAGGCTTTCTTCTAACTTTCCAACAAGTTGCTGTCTGTGAGATTCCACTGTGTAGCCAGGATGGTTTGGAATTGTCTGAAGCAGGGGAAAGCTCTACAGGTTCCTACTCTATTAGAAGGACTTCCTCAAAAATCTGGAGTTGGAAGTGTGGAAATAGAAGAAAAATGTGAAAAAATAATACAATAATAACGAGTTGTTTTTTTTTTTTTTTAAAGAGGTACAGGGTTTTGATATCTTCCTTACCTTTCTTTGTCATTTTAGAAATATTTTTTTTGTATGTCCTGCATTGTCCAAAGTGCACACACACACACACACACATATCTTGAAAAAGTTTTGTGCTTAAAAGTAAATTACAAAAACACCTTAATAGTAATTGCATTTCTTGACATGCTGTGCAATGGTTCAACTAATTTTTGGCTATCAAAGTCACACAGCCACAAACCTTGTGAGAGGATTGTCCCTGGGCTGCACTACAGCAGTTTACTCCATTGTCACTTATTTCTTTGCCTGGAAGCACAGGAGATAAAAGACTAACCTTAAGACTGTAGTGCAAGTCAATAGTAAGGTCCTGAATGAAGTGGGAGACAGTGCTTAGAGTCCCTGCTGGACAGCAGTCAATATCAGACATCACACTTAAACTGTCACAATTTGACCTGACAATCCTTTTTCAGAAGGACCAGAAATAGAGCTAGCCAAGTTACCTTGCATTTCTGAAGAAGGTCAGATGCAGGTCACTGGCAGATGGAAGTGTGGATTAAAGATGTCTGGCATGAGTATAAGCACGAACATTTCTAGCCTGCATAAACATAAATGTTAAGATGCATGAGGGATTGCTACTGCCTAGTCGAAACAGGAGCACGGTTAAAAGATCTTTATAAAGAACAAAGAGAGATGTTTGCTGTGTTTGTGTGGAAAAAAAAAATACTGGAAGAAGAAAAAAAAGGGGACTTATATAGTCAGCAATATATGTTCTAAAAATGCAATTTCCGGATTAATAACAAAGA
Source organism: Lagopus leucura (assembly GCF_019238085.1). Taxonomy (NCBI): domain Eukaryota; kingdom Metazoa; phylum Chordata; class Aves; order Galliformes; family Phasianidae; genus Lagopus; species Lagopus leucura. Next base: position 29,597,345 of record NW_024962263.1, read on the forward strand.
CGCTGTTCTAGTTCAGTAGTTCCTTTAGGACGTGCGCTTTTGACCCATGCAACATATTGTGCCCCATGGCTCTTAGCTGAACTGTGACTTAACTGTGCCTATTTTTTTTAAATGTGTGATGTCTATTAAAACTAGCTGGTGCTTGTACCAGCACCCCAGTGGAAATGAAAGAGATGTCTCGGTGGACTGTCCATTGGTTAAATATTAAAGGATCAAACTTTAATATTTAAGTGTGTATGTAGTATATTATATAAAACAAATTCCCATCTGAATATTTTAAGTTTTCCCTTTAATCTTGGGAAAGTCAGCATTTCCACCCCTTAACTTTAATTAACCAGATAAAACAGTATTTCAAGGATATATCTCCTATGAAAAGAGTAAGGCTTTTCTGTGATTATATATATCTTTGCTCCAAGGCACTTATTAATTTGCTTAAAAGTCCATGCATCATTTCAGAGATTGTTTTAGCACTTGTCATCTTATCAGTCCACGTTTGAGGAAGGCAAGCTTGAAAAAAACGGAATGAAAGATTAAGTATTCCAGCATGCTCTACATTATAAATATAACTGTCTTCATTTTATAAATGAGTTACCATAAGAACAGAGCAGCAGAGAAGGGTGAGAAGTGATGGAGCACAGTGAAAGACAGTGGGCCTGACAAATACAGCTGGGGAGGGAGTCAAAGGCAGCAGCAGGATAGACAGAGCAGGAAATCTCTTATCCTCCTGCAGCTGCAGTACTCCTTGGCTCAGCTATTTTGTCCTCATGTGCCAGGAAATGGGAGGAATGGGTGCTCTGCAAGTGCAGAGTGTGGTTGGTGGGATGGAAGAGGCTGTGCCCCAAAACTAAGAGGTGCCCTGCCCCAAGTCAAGGCAAACCTCCTCTCCTTGAAGTATCACAGTACACTGAAAATGGAAAATATAGGTTCTTCAGGTTAGCAAAACTGAGGCCCGCAGCTCCAAAGATATTTCTTCACCATCCCAATACACAGCATTGAAATACTCAATATCTCTGCCAAACTACTCTTTGACTGGATGGATCCTGTTGTTAGCCCAGTGACAACACACAGCCTGACTGTTGAAGTCATTCAAGCTATCTTCTTACTTCCAGAAATTAATTTAACTATATTAGGATTAGGTCCTGTGTTGAGAAGCTGTACCTTTCTGAAATATGAGGAGGATTATTCCTAGAACTGAGAGTACTCAGGATACAACATGCAGCATTATCAATAAGCACGGCATATATATGCTTGCTTTCTACTTACAAGAAATAGTCTGGAGAAGGAGGCTCAGGGAAGACCTTATAGCTCTCTACAATTACCTGAAAGGAGGTTGTGGTGAAGTGAGGGTCTGCCTTTTCTTCCATGTAACTAGTGATAGGACAGGAGGACCTCAAATTGTGCCAGGATAGGTTCAGGTTGGATATTAGGAAAATTTTTATCTCCAAGAGAGTCGTCAGGTGCTGGAACAGGCTGCACAGGGAGGTGGTGGAGTCATAGTCCCTGAAGGTATTCTATGAATGCTTAGATGTTGCATAAAGGGACATGATTTAGTGGGGAAGTGTTGGTGGTAGGTGGACAATTGGACTAGATGATCTTGGAGGTCTTTTCCAATCTTGGTGATTCTATGAATTATCCCTGTTTACTGAGTTGGCTGCCTAGGGTTCGGAACCCATCTACTTTTTAAATTACTGGCTTATCTGGAGCAGGGTTGGGCATTATTTAAGCCATTGTCACTCAGATACAGCTATTGACCGACTCCTGCACAGCAAAATAACCAAAATGTAGGCAGGGAGAAACAGCATTTAGGACCCTTGGAGCCTATGCAGAACAGATGACTATGCCTAGTCCCACTTCTCTGCTCTTTCAGCTCAATTAAACAGATTAAACAGCTCAGTTGATTTGTATTTTTTTTTTTTTTTTTTTTTTGTCAGCCCTTTACTCTCACTATTTTTTGTCTGGGAAGTTGTCTTTGGGCTGAGAAATCCATGAACATACAGGCAGAAAAAAAGTTAGCTTTGCAACATTTAAGTACCTTTGAGGATCTGGGCCCAAAGGCTTAATCTTACACCATCAAAGTCAGTTGAAGCTTCCTGAAGTTGGAATGGGAAATTGAGGTAAGAATGTGAATATGCTCTTTTATGATTTCTTTTTTATAGTTTCTGTTGATAAAAAGCCTCGGAGTGGCAATTCTTTGATGCTTCTGCTGTAAAATCAGAGTTCAAAGGGGCTAGTTTGGATCTTTACAATACTCTGACTTTTTATCCTTTTTCTTCAGCAGCACAATTATAGGAGCAAATTGAGCAATAGAGTGAATTAAAAATAAATGCTATGAAAATCTTATTAATTTCTCTGTCTGCTTGGCTCACCATAGAAACTTAGCTAGCTGAAGAGTCAAAATCTGTCAGTTTGAGTGAAGGAAGGAAGGAAGGAATTGTCCTGTGAAGGCAGAGGTGGGGGGAGGAGGAAAGGATAAATTGGAAAAAGAGAGAAGCAGAGAGGAAGAATGCAACATAATAGCAACTTTTTTTTTTAGTTAGAAAGAAGAATTTCGATCTGAAAAATTAAAGATGGATGATCAAATATGATGCTACTTGTTCTGTTTACAATTTGATGAGAGATACTCAAGCTATTAATTTGGTGTATTACCTTTTCTCTGCCCCTGTCAGAATTGCCAAATGATTCAGAAGAAGGTTCAGAAACTTTTATTACAGATAATTATGAAGTAATCTCTTGTTAAGAAAGTTTCATCCTGGTCTGACACTGGTAGATTAGATAACAAGAGTTTAAGCCTTGAACTGAAATCTGTCTAATGTAATTGGATATCCACAGTCTCTGAAGAAATTTCTCTGTATAGCTCTAAGCTCTTGGTGTCAATGCTATCCTGTTCCAAGGAGAACTGTGCATGAAATATTTTCTGCATAGGAAAATATTTCCTTTTATTGAGTTTAAAATTGTTACCTTCCAGTTTTATGGCAGTTCCATTTACTCTTATAACACGTTAACAGTAAATTTACCCATGTAACTATAGCTGAATTACACTACTGAGGAATCAGAAAATGATGATAATAAAGCTCATTATTCACTGAGAAAGACTAGTGAAATGGTGTTTCTGCAGGTGGAGAGGTTGTACCCCAAAGACAATTTGAGCTATTTCTGTAGGCTTTTCTGCTTGATTATTTGCTTTGCTTTGTTAAGGCAGGCTTTGAGAGAGCTCAGTGCAGCCCTCTGTTAGCTTTCAAGAAGATCAGGAAATTAAAAATGTGGAATTCCTGCTCTGATACACAGAATAAATATTTTAAAAAAATATAAGGAATCTGTCAAAGGTATAAATTAGTCTATTCTAAAAAAGAAACATTTTTAAAATGAGTTATCTCAGATATTCCCAAATTCTGTAGCTGCACAAGATCAGTCATTCAAAGTTTTGGGGGCATATTACTTTTAGAAAGACAATGAGCAATCAAAGTCATGCGTATTAACCATACTTCTTATTTTAACTGTGAACTGAAAAGCTCCATCCCTTAATTGAATAATACATTGACAATGTATTATGAATATTCATCTTAGACATTGCCTTCCTGGCTTTGTATTAAGTTTTCTTTGGAAAAAAACTAGGCAGCATTATGAGGTTTCCTAATCTTTCAACAATGGGAGAAGTATCACTATCAGATTAATAGCTGGAATGCAGCTGAAATTTCACTCTATCTATCAGTAATTTAACTGGAAACTTTACTAATCTTTTGTAGTTACAAACTACCAAGCAGCCAATAGTATACAGCTAGAATTAGTAAGACCTATGAAGAAATTCTGTACTGTGTGATACACGTAATAGGCTTAAACAGATTTGGCTTAGTATACGTTGTTAATTGACAGCATATGACTGCCTAGAATCACACAGCTGCTTTGCAAACCATTCAGACAAGCAGTTCTAAATTAATACATATCTAATTCATTATTTATGTAACAAATTCTCTTCTTTTACAGTTAACAATAAAGAAAAGCATTTCCAAATGGGTCATCACTGTAGCTGTCCTTACATTTATGTGGGACACCATTTTCAAGGGCTGTAGAGAATCAGCAACTACTTAGGAAAAAAAAAAAGAAGTGTTCAGATTGGAACCAGCTCTCATCTCTCATCTCAAAAGGAAAGGAGCATAAATAAATAAATATTTCTCCAACTGCTTAGCTATATTTATTTTTCACTGCCTCCCTGCCTACAGCAACACGGATGTCCCCTGAGCTCTTGAACCTGTTTATTTCCCATCCGCTACCTGTCCAATTGAAGCAGCACTAATTATCCCAGAAGGCTTTGCTCCTGTCAGTTAAGGCAGAAAAAGCACTCAAAGCCTTCTGGAGATGCACTGGGGCCATTGCTTGCAACAGGTTGTGGAACTCTTGGTGAAACACATCAAAAACCTGGAGTGAAAGCTTAGAGCTGGGCAGGAGTATTGAAATGGAGAAGCAGGAATGGTACTTGGTACTTAACAGGCTTAATAAGCATTTAAGAAACTCATTATTACAGACACATGCACTCCTGACCTAATTACAGTTACATTTGTTTCTCTTCTGCTTGTAATTTATACTGCTGTGCTCTGTTGTTGCTGAAAGTTACCCTCCATAATTTGAACCCAGCCCTCATACATTTTTCTGATTTCAGACTCTCCCAGGTTTATGGTTTTGGAGGAGAATCCTGCAATTCATAAGAGAGCAGTTCAGATAAATGGTCACAACACAACAGGAAGAACTGACATCTCAGGTGTTGCTGGTGATCATTCATCCCACTAGTACTCTGAGCACTAGATCAGATAATTCAATCAGCACAGGAAAAAAAAAAAGCCCACAACTTTTTAAAACATAACAAATTGATAACAACATTTAAAAAACCTCCTTTCCAGTTAATTATTCTTGGAAATATAAAAACGATTTCATTTCCTTCCTCTGTACATAGAACTTGTACAAACTATAGCATGGAATTCAGGTGGATGGGACCAGCGTGTGTCAGAAGTCAGAGCAAAGCCATGAAGAATGAAGGAATCTTTCCATCTTCCTACTTGACTGCAAACTGAGGGACAGAGCAGATAAAAAGTGGGTAATAAAAAATTCGCAACATAGCAGTGCTGTATTTTTATCTCCTGTAGGCTCTGTAAAAAAAAAAAAGAGGAAGAGCTCCTACTGGGCTAGATGCTCTGGGCCTTAGTTCTTAATCTGACAAGAACCAAATAAGGAGTGAAGTGTGTGACAAACGAGAGGCACAAAAGTATTCATGCAGGAAACTTGCGACGTTCTGGGATTCACTCCCTTCATATAAATTATTCATTTTGTAGCTGGAGACTCTGCTTGTGACATGTGTAAGATTGGCACTAAAATATCAGATGGACCATGTGATCATTTAGCTAGCTGGAAAATGGGAATTCAAGTTCAGGAGAATAAAAAAATTGAAAATTTCTTTCATTCTGTATTGGAAAAAACAATCAAAATGCTGCATAATATTTTTCTTGTTATAAAAGCTAAAACAAGAGCTATCCTTGGAATAGCAGTAACTGGAGGCGTTCATGTGAAATTAAATCCTTGCTCTGCAGTGAAATTCCTACTGTCTGATACAGACAGGAACTTACACCTGTGGCTTCCAGTCCCTGTTCAATGCTCACTTGGAGGCTTGCTTCTGCTTTTCTCTCTCATTTGTATCAGAAATTTAATCCTAAATCCTAGGGAAAATGTTGAAATGAGAGCTTTTGGTTTTGATGAACTTTGTACTGCTGGATGAAAAAAGTTGCAATGAAATGAAAAAGTGGAAATATTTGTTGATATTGTTTGTGCAGATAAACTTGCGGAATCTTTGCTCAGCACTCAGTTTATCTCAAAGAAAAATTAACATTGAAATTAATTGTTAAATTAAGAAATAAATTAAAAATTCTTTGTTAGCTACTGTAATTGTTGGCTTTTTAAAATAACATGTTTTTTTTTTTTCCTTCTTCACCTGTATGTTTTTTAACGTGTTCCCTAAAATAAAAGTCTGTGTTAAAAGTGGACTGTTGGTTAACACCAAGAACAAACCTTGTTTTAAACTGAAGGTAATGTTGGAAGCATACGCAGTCTCTTCAAAAGAATATTATGAATTTCTTTACCTATGTGTTTCTCTCCTTCAATATCAGTAGTTATTTTAATTGTTGCTCACTGTATGATGCTGTGGCTCAGTTTTAATTTTCCAAACCATAAAAAGCTATGCTATAGATTTTCACCTCACTAACAATTTTGGATACTAATGACATATAGAAATATTTAACGTGTGGCATTTAAGTTTCTGATTACAGCTGTCCTTCTGCCCACTGTCTTTGTTATTTAAGAGGTACAAAAGGATGGAAAATACGTCCATAGTTCAGTGACACCCATTTCTATGCTTAACCTTAATCAGAGAGGTAAACAGGTGCCCCGGGCAGGGTCCAAAAGGCATCTGTGGTAGAAGATTTTGATCTTTCTCTGACTACACTACATCAGCAATGGGGTAGACAGAAAAGAAGGAGGGTGCTATCTGAAGTTGCAGCCAAAGAGGCACTAAAAAAGAAGTGAATCAAGAAGATCACTAGGTCAAGGAACCAGTGAGGATTTCCAAATGAAGGAAAAGGATAGATTCACACATTCTGAGTGATGCCACTTCTTCCATAATAAAACAATGGGAAAATATATCTCATTGCTGAATGGTAGCACTCACCTGAGTGGTACAAGAGACCATCCTCTGATTGTCTTGACACACTTGTCCATCACTTGATGATCCATGAATGTGCTTCGCTAGAGCCTTTTGTTGCAAATTACATGATGATATGCACAGAAACCTGTAAAGTTACATTCCATCCTAACTTGAACAGGTCCACAGATTGTTTCAGTTCACTGTCATACAAAGAAAGGTATAAATGGTTGGTCTATCAGAATTTAAGATAGAAAGAAAAAAACAAACTGAGTATTTAACAGAAAATAGTCCTTACAAATTGAATAAATAGACAGTATTAATATGCAGGGAGTCCAGCCACAAAATGTACTTGATTTTCAGGTAAAATTATGAGGGAAGAAAAGAACTTTTTTTGTATTTTGTATATACAGTAATCTTTATATTGGGGAATACAAATGTGATCAGAAAGGTATATCTTTTTCTTCTCTCACTAAGAAGGGAGTGAGATTTTTTTTGTTTGAAACACTGGGACAGCTGATAAAAAAATCATCCTCTTGTTTGACAAGCATTGAAACTCCACTAAGAAAAACCATTTCCATAAGCCCAGAATCAAGATGCTGAAGATGGCACATAAAGTAACATCACAGAGGTGAGATTCTCAGCACCCACATTTAGCTTTGGAACTATGAATATTTGGTTAATAAAAGATATTACGTATGTGAAACACACAATATCATCTCCTACTCCAAGGTGGTGTGCAATGCCAGACAACAGATTTGGTTATGGAATGCTGCCAGATCCTCTTCAGTGTGAGAGAATGTCAGATCTGTTGTCCAGCAATCTGAAAGAAATTTCTTTTAGGGAGATGAACTGTGAGTGAGGGAGATTAGGTGGGAAAAGTCCAAGGAAATTTCTAAAATTCTGCCCTTCTGAAGTAAGGAATTGGTGACAAGAAACCATCAGTCTGCAGACATGATGCATCTCAGTGTTCATAGAAACTTATCTTCAAGTTAGCAAATGAAAGATAAATAGAGGTTAGAGATAAGCTCAGGGATCTGCACTGAACCCAAACCACAAAGCACTGTATTGACAATAAGTTACAAAACATTAAAAATGATTGCAGGCTGCCCACCTGAGTTATTCAGTGCTAAAAAAAAAAATGTTTACTGCTTTTGTTAAAAGGAGTTTTTTTTGCACATAAGCCATACAGACCAACTCTCACAACTTGTGCCACATCCTTTAGCAGCTTCTGTTATGGGGTCACTCCTGTGAATAGTAGTTCATCTGAATAGCTATTACCATATTATCTAGGCTTTGGGGAAGAACTACTGGCTACAGCAGCCTAGACATTTTTGGATGAAGTATTCATAACTAATTCAGCAAAATCAAACCGGACTTTGGAAAAACATCATTTGGGAAAAATATTTGTGAGAATAAAAGTAGACATCCATTGAACTACCGTCTGGCTTCTCAGCTGCAGATCTAGCAAATAGCATATGTGCCCAAGGCACAACCCCTCCGAGACCAGATTACCCACTGCTTTTGGACAACACATCAGAGGGAAGACAGAGAGCTTCACAGTCTGATGTGACCAAGAGATGCCTGCCCCGGCAGTACAGATGCTGCTCCCTCTCTTGGGAACTAAGCCAAGGGATTTAGATCAGCTGTGTGATCCCTCTGCTCCCAGGAAAACTCTGAGGCTCTGCAGCCTTGGGAATTGCTTGGGGACTTGCCCTCAGGACCTAGGTAAGCAGAAAGACTTTCCAGGACTTGTGGCAACTGAGTTCTCCACAACATTTAGAAAAAATGAGAGAGAAGTATTTTAGTTTTCCCTTAAGAAACAAACCTCTGCACATCCTCCTGTGATGTATTTTGCCATTTGAGTCCTGAACTGGAACATATTTTATTTTTGGCATTTTGGTGGGGGAACTTTTTTTTGTGGAAGTGAAGTCCTGAGCTTTGATTGGTTCTACTATAAGGAGGTATTCAAAGACAATATTCTGCTTATCTTTGAGCATACAATAGCAAGAAACGAATGTTATGCTAAATGCAAGAAAAATTCAGTCAGCATGAACTGCTACTGCCTCCATCAAGCACCTGTTTTCATTGAGAGACTGGTGCAGACAAAATCTAAGAGCCATTAGTGAGGTGTCCACATCGGAAGGTGCAAAGGAAGCTCATGGATTTCTTAAGCTGAATTACAGTTCTGAGATTTTATACCGGAATTCCCATTAATCCACAAAGATATTAAATTACAGATTGGTGGTAAAGCAAGGAATACTTAGATTCTGTTCCTGCAAATGTCCCCACCCCAACTCTACAAAACAGTGGTAAAGGGTCTGCAAAACCCTTTGTATGAAGGAAATGTAGGAATAGCCTTGATGCAGAGCTTGCAGCTTTATGCTTGCAAAAATGACCCTAAACAACTATGGGACCAAACACAAACAAAACTGAGCTACTTTGCTCTGCAAAGTGGAACAATGCCATCACCAATGGGTTCAGCTTGGATGTGCCATCTATCTCAAACTGTTAAAAAGTATCAAGAAGAGGTTAAGAGATTACCCAAGAGACAATGCTGTTGACACCCCAGAACTATGGCACTGCTGAAGAGAGGTGGAAATTCCCCAGCAAGACCTCATTTTCTTGAAAAATGACAGTAGTTTCTGTTTGGAACATCTTGCTTTGACAAAGATTTCCTTACCATTGTCTTTAGCAATAGCACTGGAACCTCAACATCTCATGCTTGCATTTCTCTTTTAAATTGCCACCACATATTTCTATCATAGGTACTGGGTGGGATTGCCTCAGGAACCCAGGCATTCCTCCTCATTCCTTTCTGGATGATAAGGTCTTACCAGAAATTATTTTCCGTAGTTATCAAGTAACTCCATTACTGAATTTCATCTGATTTTATTAAAGTGATACTTCCGGCAGAATCCTGATATTCCTCTCTATTGACAGTTCTTCCCTGCATTCTGTCATCAGTACATCTAATTACTTAATTCTACTTCTCGTGCCAAGGCAATTAGTGAAAATGATGAACTGATAGAAAAGCATATCCTAGAACCAGACCAGAAAAAACTAATTTTCACTCTTCTCAGATGCACCTTCTTTCAGTTGTTCTCTTTGCTCACTTCCTTTCACCTATTACTTTAATCAGTTTGCAGTATTTCTACTCATTGGTATCTCTTCCTGTTTAGTTAATAGTGTCCCATACTGAGTTGTTCCAAACACTTTCTAGCAATCTGAGTCACTGTGCTGTATTTCACTGCCATTTTCTTTTTCTAAAGGATGATTTCTCTGATTAAAGAGGACTGTGTGGTTTATGTTTTTAATATTTGCAAAATTTAACAAGGAATTTTTGTTACTGGTCATTTTCCTGTTATTTTTCTGAACAATTACATATAAATATGAATAAAAAAATATATTTTTTTTTTCTGAATTGATTTTTTTTCAGTTCTTAAGATTTATTTTAGGAAGAGTAATTATTTACCAGTTAGACATGGATGACTTCTCTAGGTATAAGATTTCACCACTTCTGTAGAGTACAAATTCCAGGTGATTTTGTCAAACCTATTTCTCATTTCTTGCCATCAGGAAGCAAGCCAAATGCTTCCCAAAGCATCACAATTTTAAACAGCACAATTGGCATTTATTGACAGTCTCAGTGGAGAGAACAATGACTAGATTGGCAAGGAAAATGAATTAATTTGTCATTCTGAGTGGATCTTCTGTAACAAGGCTAAAGGAGTTTGGCAGCTTATAATTGGAAATCTTGTTTTTTGCTGGCAATACTCTATCTATACAGTGAATGATGCAAAGGCTTCAGAGTTATCACTCTAGTTTGCCTTAAAAATTATACAGATAAAAATACTAGCCAAGAAACATCAATGCAGCTAGTGAGAAAGAAACAATCACACAAAAATAAATATGAAGCACATACTGACTTGGAGTTTATTATTTCCTGAGTAACCTTCATATCCCTGGTTTGGTGAGAGCCCGCAGCTGATTCTCACCAGCTCAGTGTTTGAACTGGCAATTTTACGGGTCAGGGGGAGGTTTTGCCAGATGCAGAGATTTCAGTGCTTTGTGAACAGCCAGAAATGTGGCAACAGATTTTTTTGACAGTATCAATTAGATCTTCTATCCATTGGGTCTTGCTGAGAAAGTCCTTGTCTAACAAGCACCGCATGTACAGCTTGCAGCATGGGCAATTCCCTTTGGAGGCCATTTAGGAAAGATTGTAACCATTTTCTTTCACAGCCTGTTTACGTGCAGATTATTTTCTCAACTCTTAAAGCACTGCTAAACTACACATACATTTGTTCTGTAATTTCCACTGAAGCCAATGTCAGCAGATGTGACGTTTCTGTCTCAATCTGTAACAACAAATGGAAGAACTGGTGATACTATTCTCTGTACGACTTTACTTTCCTCTCAAGTTATCTTATGACATTCTTTACAGTTTTATTTTTTTTTCTTTACAGTTTTAAATGCAAAGTTTGGAGGAAACTGTCCTTTAAATGAGTTCCTTTCCTACTCTGTGTTTTCTTCATTTTCTAGAGGACTATTTTCCTTTCTGTCCCTTGGCACCCAGTATTTTTCTGGAGAATGACTCTGCCTTTTTATTTCAAGTTCCTTTTAGTTACCTGCCTATCCTGTGCCATTTTCTAGTACTGAAACTCCTTCTCCCTCTTCAACCCCACAGTTTCAGGTTCTTCATCACTCTTCCAGTCCTTCCAGTCATTGTCCCATGCTCTCTCCCTGCCACCCTGGTTTCTGCACTTTTTTCCTTGCTTCCCTGCATAAATCTTCTCTCTTTTGTTGTTGTTGTTTTTATTTGATCTCACAGACCTGAAGAAGGAGTCATAGTAGTATGAAGACAGCGCTTCTTGATGTTTGCTTTCACACCAGCTGACCACCTGCCTCCTTGAAGCTGGAACCAATGCATACACGGCAAGCATAAGAAGAAACAACCAAAGATTGTACATAATTTTGTGCTTTCTGTGAACTGTTTGATGACAGGAATGACCGTTGTTGCAAGTAAGTTACAGCTTGTGCTATTCAATTTATTTATAAATGATCTAAAATAAAGTTCTTACAGGGACAGTTGCTGATGATATTATTTATGTTAATGAAACCAAAAGTCAGCTGTAAAGAGATGCAGAAGTATCTCATAGTACTGAAATACTACACAAATTAATAGATGTATGTAAAATAATATGAATGGGACAAAAATCCTAACTTAGCTTGTATAATGAACTGATGGTTTCGGGATCTTGGGATTTCGAATTCTGATGAATGATTCTATGAAAATGTGGACTTAACATATGAATTCTATAGAAGAAAGAAAAAAAAAAAAAAAAAAAAAGGAATATTAGGGATTCTGAAGAAAGCAGTAGAAAACAAGGAGACAATTAACATCATTTTGTCACCACTTGATGGTGATGAATCCCTGAGGCATGTACGCCTTGACCATCCAGTGCACTTCTGGTCACTTTACCTAAAAAACATAATAGAGCTGCAAAAGTTTCAGACAAGGGCAACAAAGGACAAGTGAACTTCTGGAATGGCTTCTGAGCCATGCAGGAACACTGAGCAGATTACAGAGACAGCTTAGAGGGTATACAATGGAAGCCTGTTAAATCATGAGTGCCATTAAAGAGGATAGGAGAGAAAATGTCTGTTCTCTGTTTTTTCTCTCAACAAGACCTAGGAGTAAAAACTACAAAACAGTAAGTGCAAAACAGATGACAAGTTGTTGTTATCCTTGTAACAGAGAGCTAAAGTGAGGAATTCCCTGATACAGAACATTATGGGTGCTAAAAGTTCACATGGATTGAGTGGTGTTTGGACAATTTTATGGAAGAGGCTGTTATTTCCCAGTTTGCTTGTCCTGTCCTTGCACTGTTAGCTATGAATACTGAACTGAAAATTGGTCTGACTTGACAGATCTGTTATTTACGTGATAAATATCATCTTAGTATAGAAATTAGTCTCATTCCAAGGGAGCAAGGACTGTGATTTTTGCTTTCAGCTGCAAAGCACTAATGTTTAGAGAATGTTATTTAAGTAACCAGTGAACAGCAGAAAGCAGAAAATTTGTCAAAACTGGAATTTAGCTTGTAAGTGTCTGATTGGTAGTCTAGACAGCTAGATTATTTCTAGAATGCTACCTTCTGCACTTCAAACTGGGCAACTTGATAGCAGGGTATAAAGACCTTGTATCTCACACTCCTGTTCTGAATTATTTTCATGCACCAGCTATCCTGGTACTGAGCAAAGTCTATGAAAGATCTGCTGCTAACTTGCCACAGTGGTGGGCAGGGGGAAATGAGAATGAAGAAAATGTGGCCTTGTGCTCTTCCAAGATGAGCAGCACTCCCAGTCAGAGGCCATACTCCGTGTTATAGATTGGCCTTAAACAAATCATATTACTGGGGCTATACAGCATGTTTGAGCAAATGGTAGAAGTAGTTGAGCAGAGATTTAATGGGCAGAAATGACAAGCTCATGCTTTCACTTTACTTCATGATTGGAATCTATTAAAGAGCCTCACGAAGGGTGAAAGGCAGCAGAAACAAGGATATGGAATACTTAGGTGTTGTTACATAGTACTTGCAATTAAAAGATAAATTGAAACCAGAAAAAGTTAACAAAGAAGAATATTAAGACCTAACCCAAAGAATAATCACTTCTGAAACTGTAACTATCTACTAGCAAGAAAAATCTGTTATTATCCAAGTATATAAGAATGATAGGGAAATCAGTGAGCAGATGTTTCAGTGCTGTGCTTTGGGTCAAAAACATGGATACCATGACATATAACTGCATAATTGCAACGTGAAATGTTTGCCTTCTCAAGCATCCCTATTGTATTTGTTGTGGTGAGATGAAACGGCCAATACTGGCCTGGAACACCTCGTGTACAAGGAAAGGCTGAGACTCATCAGTCTGGAGAAGAGAAGGCAGACAGAGAATCTCATCGCTGTTTATAAATATCTTGATGGTGGTGGACTCTTTTTGGGAGTGTGAAGCAACAGAACAAGGGGCAATGAGCAGAAAATGAAACACAGAAAGTTCCATACTAACACAAGGAAGAACTTCACTGTGAGAGTAATGGAACACTGGAACAGGCTGCCCAAAGAGGTTGTGGAGTCTCCTTATCTGAAGATATTCAAGACCTGCCTGGAGCTTTCCTGTGCAACCTGCTGCAATGTGGTTGTACTTGATCTCTAGAGGTCCTTTCCAGCCCCTTCTGTTCTTTGTTTCTGTGATTCTATGACTGTGCGTGATTCTGTCTTGTGAAAGTTAAAAATTCTAGTCGTTAATTTGTTGCTTCTACAAAGGCATAACAAATTTACCTTACTCAGCAACCCTGTCAGAACCATAAAGAAACAATAAGCCAAATCCACAAATCAACCAAAACACAAGGTTTCGGTCTTCATTCACAACAGATGTCTGTTACATGCAAACCAATGAAACTCCATTTAACTGGACTTTCTTGAGCTCAGCTCTCCCATAAACTATAGAAGGAGTGAACTGACCTACTTTTTAGTTCTTCTAGTTAAGGCTGTGTAAAACTTGCTTCTGTAACCACTTAAAACAGTTCTAAAGACAGTTTAAAGTGACTGTTATGACTATGCATCAAATCCAAAGAGAGCATATAGAAGTGTGCCTTTTGTATTGTTCTCTCCGGTGTACCAGATTGCTATTTTTCCCCCTCAGGTTTAGCAACTCTACCTGTTAGTCAATTCACTTACTGACATTAGTCATAGATATTTGTATTCTAGGCTATGACTGAAATTCTAGGACCTGTGTGTGTAGTCTACTGGTGTTAGGAAAAGAGGCTTCTAAAGGGTCTCCTGAACATAATTCATACATAAATTATGTAATCATTCATACAGATTTTTATACAGGATTATTTTTTTAATTAATGCATTGGACGTCATTCACACTCAGAGAAAATATATCAAATCATATCGCCCTGAACTAAATTACAGGCTTCATCTCAGTAAGTTAAAGTAAAATAGCATAAAAATTTGCAATGAGCAAACAAAATAGCAAATTAGGTTGTGACTGAAGCTATCAAAAAGCCTGCTCTTATCCGTTAGTCTTTCTTTTAATCAGAAAAGGAGGCAGAAAGAGCTCTGTGAGAGTCATAGCTTTACAATGTGATTTATTTCAGGACTTGAGAACAAAATTATGTTAACCCCTCCAGTGAGTCATGGCCCATCTGCTCTTCCACCCATTATTTAGAGGAGAAATGGATATATGGGCATTCCTGAAAATCAAAATGCAGAGCAACTTGCCAGGCTGTACTCAGTTAGGAAGACAGATGCCTTCGTGTGCTCAGGTCTGTTTCTGCACACAAGGTTATGTTCCAGTTGAGCCTGCTGTGGAAGAAAAAAATAATTTTAAAAAGCCATTATTCTATACACCTTGACAATGTATTGCAGTTTCTATTGAAAGAGTGGTTTTACATCTGGTATCAGATACTTATATCTTCACTCTGGCATTTTCTGTACATGTGCTTTTTAAACAAAGATTTAAGATTTCTGTCCTACAATCTACAAAAAACACAAATAATTGACCTCTTTGACATTACTGACTTCATTTGCCTGTGAAATGCTTCTTATTCACGCTTCAAACTTCATCTCACCTTTCCTCAGTACCCCTCCAATTTCCAACTGTGATTGCCAATATACTTGATACCTCCCTTGTTCCTTTCTATTAGCATCACTTTTGCTGCATTGCCAGTTCTTGAAGTTATAAGAAAGTGGGCAAAATGAGGAAGTAGAAGTGAGATAATCCAGTGCCTTTGCCTTGGTTGCCCGTTTCATTTGTGAAAATTCTCTGGCAGAAATAGTAAATAACATGGAAAGTAGACTCTGTAAGTGTTTCTAAAGCTCTCTTTCCCATGACTTTTTAAAAATTTATTATTTTTTCCTTCATAATAGTATTATAACCATCGTTTTGGATTATAATCCTTGGTGGGAAACAACTATGCCATGAAATTATACAGTCATGTGAGTACATCTGCTATCCTCTGTTCCCTTACTGTGCATTCTTAGTAGAACTGCTGAATTTGCTTTCTGTGAAAGACAAATACATTACTTAGCTTGAGAGTGATTCCTTTGGACATTTCTAAGAAGCTAGTACTTCAGATATCACAAAAGTTCTTTTATTTAGATGTGGCCCTATGTTATACTTCACTGGCAAATATAACAGTAAATTTAATCATTTGATATCATTCAATACAGGAAAGGACTTAAAATATAATGTCTCAAGGTAACATCTAGCATTAATTCTGTTTCTAAGAGTCATTCATTTCCACCGGCTGTGGCACTGGGAATGTGAAATGGTTGCAGGAGCAAAGAAAAAATTACATCAGTATTCACATTCTCAGTCCTTTTTTAAGGCTGCAGTTTCCTCATCCTTTAATTGACTCCTTACGACTTCTTGAAATATGACAAAGACCAAAGAAAAGAGGGAACAGGGCAGAAAGTACTGGTGTCATCATTGTTCTTTTCTACTTTTATGAGCTGAATCACAGGATGAGGGGGGAGGGGTTGGGATAGGATTAAGATAACTCATAAGGAGGGGTGTCCATTTCCCACCTCACATGACTTCCTGAAAAAAAATCTGCCCTAATCCCCAAGTCACAATTCCTCTCTGAGGTCTACCAAGGATGAGGGCAGGGAAGAAGAGTGTTGAAGGAAAACTGTGCTTAACAGATCAGCTCAGCACACACAACCTGGAGTTACACAAATAAATGCAACGGCTGTTCCAAAAGTAATGCCTCTGATTTTATTCTGTTGGTTTCTGACATAAGTGGCAGATGGCAGTGGTGAATCTTACTGCCTATATTCCATTAAATTTTGTTGCAGTGGAGGGGCAGTTTGATAAAATGGTGCCTGACATGGAAGTGCACATGAACCAAAGGTGTGTAACTGAATTCTTCCATGTGGAACAAAATGGCAGTTCTCTGATGTTTGTTCAACATATATGGAGATCAGACAGTGGATGTGAGCACAGTGAGCTGGTTAGTGGTGCCTTTCAGCAGTGGTGACACCAATGTTAAAGACAAGCCACATTCCAGAAAGCCATGCACAGCTTTCACACCATGAGATGAAGAGAAGCTCCTCCACAAATTGGCTACTGATGGTGACTATGTTGAAATGTAGTGTTTTGTAGCTGAGAGTTTGCTCTATCAAATAGTGTTGTTGTAGCCTTTGTATCTACTGTAGTTTCCATGGAAATAAATAAGAGAAATACTTTCAGAGTGGCCTACATAAATAAATAATATAAAGCAATATATAGCTCTCCTCTTAGCTGGAGGAATATGTGCATATACTTGGATTTTTTGGAAGATGTTCAAAGAACTTTTTTGTTTTCAGAAATACACACATTGCTTCCCATTATTCAGGAATGCTTCTTTTCTTGAGCCAATTTCTCTCTGCATGAGATGAATACAGAAAAAACCTCCAGGTAAGGTGCTTAAAGCAGTGAAACTGTAGAACTCGAAACAATTTTTTTACAATTG
This sequence comes from Lagopus leucura, assembly GCF_019238085.1. Lineage (NCBI taxonomy): Eukaryota > Metazoa > Chordata > Aves > Galliformes > Phasianidae > Lagopus > Lagopus leucura. The sequence continues at coordinate 29,614,552 of NW_024962263.1, forward strand.
CTGCACATGTTTTTCTACAGTTTTAACCTACTTAAGCACAAGTTTGAGTAATGAATTCTTACAACTTGCTTTACATATATTGCATAAGGTACATCTCAATGCAAATGTTATTCAGCGATATTTTATGATGAACATATATAAATGTGTTCCTGTAATACAATTGGTTTTTCCACATAAAGAATGAAAGTGGTAAAAGCATATTTTCAGTTTAATTACAAGTAATAATTCTCATGGATGTTCTCTTCTCAAAGTACATAAAACAAATTCAACATCACTTGACTGGCTTTTCTTTGAAGTACAGTTCAGTCCATGGCTTTGTTTCCTCTTCCTCTTCCTCTTCCTCTTCCTCTTCCTCTTCCTCTTCCT